>NC_048299.1:210843230-210912050 GCF_013100865.1 Trachemys scripta elegans
GAACATAGCTTTTTCAAATGTTACATTTATTTCTCTTGTGAGGAAAGCATAAAATGCAATGATTTAAGTAGGATGGTATGACACTTATGTTAATGCACTTACTTATGAATGTTGTACAGCGTCTGTGGAAGTGAAAGAAATATACTGCAACCTGGAAAGAAACAAGATTCATATATGATGTTTTATGGACATGCTGCATTGATGGCATCAAATCTTTACTGACGTGATAACTGAACTATTCTGCCTTGTTATGAGAGAATTCTCTGCTGGGTGTGTAAACTGAGGTCAAAGGCTGATTGCAGCTGTATAATTATCACTATTGGCCCATATATTTTTATTAAGTGATGCTGCTGCAAATGGTAACCATATAGAGTCCTGCATTTTGTAAGACAAGCAGTAGAAGCTTTTAAGAGACATTCTGAGTAGTGTGTTGTAATGGTGTTACTAAAAGATTGCATTACAGTTCAGTAATTATTTGTACTATGGTAGCACCTATTGGCTCCAACTGCAATCAAGTCCCCATTTTGCTAGGCACTGTACATTCACATAAGAGACAGATCTACCACAAAGAACTTGCAGCTGAAATAGATAATTAACCACAAACACGGAAGTCAAATTATTTATACAGCAATGTTCTTATTAGGCAAACGGTAGGTTGGCAATTTAATATACAAAGATTCTATTTATAATATAATTTTATATTCCGTTGTTACAATGATTTATTTTCACTACTGTGAAAATCATTTGACTGATTGTTATTTTCATATTCACTTTAAAAACACAGCAGTGGCTTTTAAAAAAAACCTTTTCTTCTTCTTTGAGTCTAAGGTAACTGGCAAAGGAATGGGGATTCCCTTGTATAAACTTGCCAGCAGCTATCTGTGTTTATTTGTATTATCATAGCAACTAGGAGCCCTAGCCATTGATCAGTACCCCACGGTGCTAGGTGTTGTACAAACACAGAACAAAAAGATTGTCCCTGTGCAAAAAGTTTACAACCTAAGTATGAGACAACAGATGGAAATAGACAGATCAGGGTGTACAAGGAAACAGACAATACTGGTCAGCATGATGGGCAGTGGATATATGCGGTACTCCTGTGATCTTCGGTGGCATACCTTTTTTCCTTTGTGTTTGCCTATGTAGTATTTTCCTTTCTGACTACCTATCAAGTGTTTTCCAGCTGGTTTATTTGTTGCTTGAAGTCCCCATAGGATGGCTCTGCCTCAGTTTCATTATTATATGGCTGGATAATTGTCATAATGTCTGTGTTTTAAAATTGTGAAAGACTAATAGTTTGTTACGAGGTAGAATTGCACCCTCTGGTGATGTAAATTTTGAGTTTGTAAGTTTAAACTTCCTAAAATCTTAATTATAAAAAAGTACTCAACTGGTTTCACAATATTAGCATTTTGTAACAATTTTTGTAAAAACAAGGAAATTCAGGATGCAGGATCCTCTATTTGTAGTATATATTGGGGTTAACATAACACAGGAGGGTTT
This sequence comes from Trachemys scripta elegans, assembly GCF_013100865.1. NCBI lineage: Eukaryota > Metazoa > Chordata > Testudines > Emydidae > Trachemys > Trachemys scripta. Next base: position 210,844,734 of record NC_048299.1, read on the forward strand.
CTTGTCTCCTCACGAGATTTTGGCTTTCACCAGTCAGTCATTTGTCCCCATTGTAGAACTACCAAAGTCTTTGGCACAATTTGGGACGATTGGCAACTCAATAAAGGAAAACTAGAATAGTAGGGACACTGGAGTCAGGATAAAGTTGTATTTAGGAATATTGCACTAGCTGCATGGAGACTAGTCAATATAGCTTATATGTTCTTTAATAAATACCAAACTTCAACCAACTTCTAAAAGCAGAAAAAAGAAAAGAACAGTTCAGATTGTAATTTTTTGGGGGTGGTGGGTTTTTGGGGGGGTTAGCCCTCATCTGCCTCTCCTTCCCTACCCTTACAAAAAACATCCGTCCTCTCTATCAAAAAGAGGACTTGCACTTTGAAGAAACATCCCAAATATTTTGTAAATATATTTATATACATTCTCAAGCTTCCTGCTCTCAGAATTGTCTGCTTAGCGTGCATTGCGGATAGCTATGTTTTCTATTAAGCATGGAGGGCTGGGTCAATAAAACCTTGAGTTACGTACAGCAGTCCTACCATCTGCACCACATTAGAGCAGACATGAGACAAAACACCAACTCTTGAGGTTAAATCTAAATTTCCTGCTTCAATCCTGAAGTTTGATTTGTTAGAAGAAAAGCAACCAAGAAGAACAGAAATAGAGACCAGCACTAGAAATAGAATTCAGAGACCATTAGTTCCCAGCAATTTGTTATTTTTATGAAGTGTCATTTTAGTTAGAAATAACACACTGACCACAAATGATAATCTTGCTAGCTAAAATTCCATCTCCAAGAGAGGAAAGATACACCAATCACTGCTTTATACTCTTCACCCAAATAAACTTTTACCCAATGTAATCTTTTATGAGGCTGGGGGTTTGAGTGTACTGGGGAGGGGGTCGTTTTTATGAAGTCACCCAATTTCTTCAGCACATTGTCTCCGCTGTCTTTTTAGCAGAGGAGGCCTGGTTAGGGGTTGTCGTTGGAACTCATCAAGACTGTTTTTTAATTAGCGTTAAGAAATCCCTTCTGCCCAGTAACTGAATAGCTGCTCCTGCATCATTCTCAGTCCCTGCTGATTCAGGGAACAGAAGGCCTGGAGTGAGAATCCAATCCAATCATAATCGGTCAGCCACTGAGCCATCCTGACTCCTGGCCAAGTGGTGATTTTTGGGTCTTGATTTTTGAAATTCCCTAAAATCACACATTCAATCAATTAATTACCTGTGGTGATTGAAATCTCAAACTTGGGACATTAGGAGACATTCTCTCAATAGAAATCATTCAGTTTTTAAAAAAAATCTAACTACAAAAAATCAGAACATGAAGTAATGCAAAATCTGAGTGTGAATATGAATGCTGTGCATTTCTACAACGCCTTCATTCTGAGGCTCTAAAAACATTATACAACCTGTGAACAGAACCGGTCAAGCTTTTTGTTTACACAAAAAATCCTTACCACTTCTCAACCCACTCTGTTTCTGAGCTCCATCTCAAAACACCACTGTGAGAAATTATCCCTATTTTATAGTGGGGAAATTGTGTCACAGACAGGTGACACAGAGTAAGATAGGGAAATCCAGTGGCAAGATGGGAATAGAACCCCCAAGTCCCAATCCTGTGCTTTAGCGACACGATCATCCAACTCTCTTTTAGACACATAAAATAGGCAGTTAAAATGCATTTGTATCAGTAATCATTTTGGTCATGTCAGGAAATACTAAAGGACAAAGGCACATTAGGAACAAAGACACCTTTTGAATTTCCAAAGCTATTTTTGAGATCTAAGTTTTCCGTTATCAAAGAGGCAGCTCCAGTAGCAATTCTGACACCTCAAACTCTTGTTTAGGGCTTTTGAATCCAATCCTTATCCTAACACAACAAAGTGTTAGTTACTTGTGTGAATATTTCTACCAGCAGATGTTGCCATAGCATATGTACACCTTATGGAAAATTAAAAACAAATATCTGTCATCTTAAAGGATGACTTAATAAAATCACTGACCCATTTTGTGCCGTGTATAAGCCTCTCGCTTTTGTCGAATGGTAATTAAGTCACTCTTGTTTAAAGAGCCTTAGGCCTTGCCCAGAAGGTCACCAATCTCCTCCAGATTGTGAGAACAGGTTCAGCAATGAGACCTGCCACTCTACACTGTTGCTGTCATTTTTAAGCCACTGTTGTACTTCAAACCAATGTCATTCTTTCAGATAAATTTTGGTTTCCAAACACTTTCCATCTGAAAAGGGAAACTTCCCCCATTTTGGCAGTGGCGTGGGGGGGAAGAGAAGGGAGACAGGGAATAGGGCTGGGCAATCCTTTGCATAATGCAGAAGCTAAGGCTTTGTCTATACTACGCATCTTTTAGTGACACAGCTGTGCCTCTACAGCCATGCCGCTAAAAGGTGCCCAGTGTAGCCGCTGTTTGTTGGCAGGAGAGAGCTCTCCCACCGACAAAAAACTTCCACCCCCAACGAGCAGCTGTAGCTTTGTCGGCAGGAGAGCACTCCTGCCGACAAAGCGCTGTTCACACGGGCGCTTTTCATCAACAAAACTTTTGTCTTTCGGAGTGTGAGTGTTTTTTTAACACCTCTGAAGGACAAAACTTTTGTTGTTCAGTTGCCAGTGTAGACAAAGCCTAAGAGTTAATTTTGACTGAACTGAGCCCTTAAATGCTTGGCAGTTTAGTAGCATTTCAACCTGCTTCACTAATATTATAGAAACCAATTCTCAGTGGCTCAAATGACAGTGATCCTAAGGTTACATCTATACTGCAGAAAATGAAACAAAACACAGAAGCGAGTCTCAGAGCACAGGTCAACTGACTCAGGCTTGAGGGGCTTGTGCTATTGGGCTAAAAATAGCAATGTAGATGTTCCCATTTGGGCTGGAGCCTGGGCTCTGAAACCCAGCAAGGGAAGAGGTTCTCAGAGTGCAGGCTCCAGCCCGCATAGGAATGTCTACGCCGCTATTTCCAGCCCGGTAGCATGAGTCCCAGTCAGTTGCCCCAGGCTCTGAGACTCACTGCCACAGGGTTTGTTTGTTTGTTTGCAGTGTAGATGAGCCATAACTGGCCCATCTCATCACCACACTACTGTCCCTTTCAATCTCTCGATTGATAACCCTATATTCAATGACTGCTGAAGAGTCAACTTTAAAGATGATTCATTTACACCTAACACCTGGAAAAATTATTTAGCAATGTTTGGCATCTCAGAGCCTAGAAAACCCCTCCCCACCCTATATTCCACATTTTAGAGCAGCTAGACTGTTGGGAAAAAAATTCACTGCATTGAATGTTTAATACGCCTTTGTTAAACTTTTAACATTCAGAGGCACTGGTAGCTGGAGAAGTGGCTGTTTATAGAACAGGACTGATTCTCACTGTTATGCATTTCTGGAGAAAGGAACTTTTTTATTTTCATTTAATTTCTAATTCCACTGAGTGGCAGGGCAAACAGATTATTACATAATGAACGGCTTGCTGACTACACAATCAGTATTTTATTATTTAAAATGTAAACGTTTGCACCACTTATGAACTGAAAAGCATCAACTGAGAAGAAAATTTTAGAATTTACAAACTTAACATGTCTGAAATATGCAACTTTAAGCAATTTAAGCAAACAAATACATATTCAAGCAAACCACTATAGCATGAATTTGCACATACAAGACATCTGCTTTTACATGGAGACAGGATAGTTGTGCAAAGCATGCATGCTATCTGCACGCACAAAGACTCTAACATTTGCATGCATGTGTTTTGGATTCACAGTGAGTTTGCAACCATATTTGCCACCTAAGGCATTGTCATGGTGAGGCTACATGCTAACCCATTGTAGAAATCTATCATAAGATAGCTCTATATAGTAGAGTATACATTGCTATCCCTTTTGAACCAGTCGTTAGCCAATGTTCATGATCTTCTGGGTTGTTTGAGTTAGGAGGAGAAGTTGATGATGGAGACTTGTATTTCTTTGAGGCAATCCTCTTTATTTACAAACAATGTTCACAAAATCCTGTTTCCCTGAACACAGTAGGAATCAAACAGGCAGGAATTTCTTTGCTAACAATTCCAAGCCTCTTTTCAGTTAGCACTCTACCCCAAAAGCTCTCCCTCTTGCATTTCTCTCGGAGCCATGTTACTAGTGTTTCTCTTGCTGGCTGCTTCTCTGGTGTGTCTCCTCATGCACAGCTCTACCAAACATTACCCTGCCCCCCTGTATTTGCCCCTGAGCCCCCAGAGAAACTCTCTAAACACACATAGCTCAGCTTCTGTCCAGCCGAGCATGTAGCCTGTGTTTTGGGCAGTTGTTCCTATTTCTCCAAAAAGGACCTTACCTGTTTGTTACATTTATCCTGAATGAATTGTGGCTAGCATGCACATCAGCTTCGATAGGGTTTAACCCAGCCTGCATCATAACAATACTTTCATATGTAGTAAGCTGGTGAATATATTAGCTAGCACATGCTAAGAACACACCTTTAAATCCTAATTGAGCCAAAGTCTAAGTAAACTGTACAGGTTTGAAAGTATATCTCTTAACATTACCTAATGACTATTCAGAATGATTGGCTGCTTTGCAATAGAAAGTACAGGAAATCATTATGAAATGAGTTACCAATATGTACGGGAAATGTATATTAGCAGTATATGCAAATAAAAAAGCAATCTCTCTCCTCCCTCAGTTATCATTTGAAATGCATTTACTTTGACTATGCAAGAGATCTGAGTTATCACTCCTGAAGCGGATGAAAGCTGGGAGCATTCTAGAGGCAGTGGCAGAGAGAACACATTGCCCATTCTACAGCAATCCCTCTAGCTGAACCAAGTGGAGAATCAGTGGACCCTGTAAGGAGGCACATCCAGTTCTCTCTGGCCAAAAGAAATCTGAATGTTCGCTATGATGCAGAACATTTAAGTGGGTTAGACTATGGGGAATGAAAGCTCTATACAGACTACACTCAGAAAAGGCCTTTGAAAAATAAGTCATTTACTTGTACTTTAAAGTTGATAAAGAGAAAACAATCTTTTCTAAACCAAGGGAAATTTGAAACTCTAAATAAAATTGTTTTCCACGGTATTATGTTATTGCCATTCTCACTTTTGCAACATTGATATTTAAATAGTCTATTTTGCTACTGATGTCCTGGATCGTGGACAAATTCTAATGCTAACCTGTGCACCCCTACTGATCAGCACAAGGCCCTGAGAGCTGAGATTGCTTGGTTTAATTCCTGCTTCTGCTTATGACTCTGTGACCTTGAGTAGGACACTAAAGCCAACATTTTCAAATCAAAGCGCCTAAAAATTAGTCTCCTTGTTAAACAAAAGTGGCCTGATTTTCAGATGCAAAGCAGTTATAGCACCTACTGATTTCAGAGCAGAGTCTCTTCTTACTTTCTGTTGTACAGTACCTTGTACAAAAGGACTCTGATATTCACTGGGACCTGCAAGCTGTACCGTTATACAGTCAGTAATACAGAAACAACAGAACTGTTAAAGTAGAAAGGCACCAAATTTAAAACTAATGAGCGGAATTATGTTTTACATAATTTGAAACTAATCTGTGGAACTCATTGCCACAAGACAACATTGAGTTCAAGAGTTAAGTAGGATGCACATTTTTTGACAAAAGGATTTTCCTGCTGACAAATGGGGTTTCAATGAAAATGATTTTTTTGCGGGGAAAATGTCATGGTGGGGGGAAGTAAAGACAGGAAATTTCAAAGCAAAATTAACCTTTACACTTTAGTTTCATACCTAATTTCCTTTTCTATTGTCTTTCTGTTTTTAAAACCAAAAATTTAATGTTTCAATTTACACTTTTTAGATTTTTCAGGTTTAATCATTCTCCTGGGCTGATCCCATATGTCAGCTCCTGTTTGGTAAGGTTTAAATGTCATGCTTTGGGGTCATTCTGATTTATTAATTATTATTGTTTATGTATTTATTATAAAACCAACATACACCAATGGTTGAGAGCATCTCCAAAAATGGAAACTTGTTTTTGCAAAATCAATGTAAATTCCAGTGTAACACACCACAGAAAAAATTAACACAATTATTTTCTACAAACATGAACCCCACTTATAGGAGAGAGTGCATGGCCCAGACCTCAGCCAGCTTTTACTTCTCATTTTTCAGCTGGGGCTTGGTCCCGCATTGTTGAAGCCAATGGATGCTTTGCCATTGACTTCAGTGAGCACAAGATCAGGCAGTTAGGGTGGGTTTCACAACAGGACTTAGGTGTTGCAATGCTGAGCATCATGGCACCTTACTTTTAGGCGTCTAGGAACTATGGGAACAACACTGCGATCCACAAAGCCAAATTACGCACCTAAGTTCTCTATACAGTGAATGGGGAGGGATAGGCACCTAAGAATGCAATCCACAAAAGCCAGCACACTAGCCGGGGAGCCACCTAAGCTAGTTAATGGGAGATGCTGATGAGAGGGATGTGTCCTAAGCCCTGCCCCTCTCTTGGAGGTGGGCACGTAAGCTCTGGCTGAAGAAAGGCGCCTAGCTTTGCTTAGCGATCCATGAACAGGAACCTACTGCCAAATGGCGCCTAACGGATTTCTTGTGAGAATGAGTTTGGCACCTGCCTTGTCCACCTTATAACTTTTAGCCCAATGGTTAGAACACTTGCCGGGGATATGAGAGTCAGGTTCAATTCTCCTCTCTCTGCCAGGAGCAAGAGGAGGGAGGATTTGAACAGGGGTTTCCTACATCCTCCAGAGAGTTCTACTGGCTACTGAGCTATGGGACATTCTGAAGAGGGCTCCCTCAGTCTCTCCTATTGAAGCTGTTCCATGGTGGATAAATAAGAGAGTTTGAAGCAGGAGGATTGCCCCGAGGTGTCTCACCTTCCAGGTGTGGGCCCTAATCATTGGATTACAGCCTCATTCACACTCTTCCTCTCTCTAGGCCTATTACTTCCACTATGGATAAATACTTAAATAGTCATTGGGCCAGAAAGAGGGAGTAAGTGCATGGGAATAACCCTGTAGGCCACTAGTTAGGGCACCCACCTAGGAGGTGGGAGACCCTGGGTCCAGTCCCCTTGCTGCAGTCACTTTTTCATTATTTATCCACAGACAACTGCTTCAGCAGGAGAAACTGAGGGCATCCCCTCATAAGAATATCAGTGGTTGGTGAACACTCCTGAGCAGGGCCAGCTCCAGGCACCAGCGAAGGAAGCAGGTGTTTGGGGTGGCCAATGGAAAGGGGCGGCACGTCCGGGTCTTCAGCGGCAATTCGGCAGTGGATCCCTCTGTCCCCCTCAGAGCGAAGGACCCGCCACCGAATTGCCGCCGAAGAATGAAGTGGTGTGGTAGAGCTGCCGCCGAAGTGCCGCCGATCGCAGCTTTAGCTTTTTTTTTTTTTCTTTTTTTTCTCTTGCTTCGCCACTTGGGGCGGCAAAAAAGCTGGAGCCAGCCCTGCTCCTGAGAGATGGAAGACCCCATTTCTCCCTTCTCTGGCAGAGAGGGGGAAATTGAACCTGGGTCTCCAACAATCCAGGTGAGTGCTCTAGCCCCTGGGCTAAAAGTTATAAGGTAGGCACTTCCGCCTCCAGCTGGATTTAGAATGGGATTTGATCCAAAAGGCAGCCTCTGAGGACTCCTTCCGGATCAGGCCCCACACACAACTTAAGTGGCTGAATGGCTATCCTCCCCTGGTTCTCAAATTGCTTTGGGGCTTAGGTGGGACATAGATGTCCAGATGCCTAAAGGGAATCAGCAGTGCACATGCTCAGAGACAGAAACTTAGATTCTGAGGGAACTTTTACTCTAAAAAACTTAGGCACTGAATGGGTTTAGGTGCCCACAGTGTTCAGTGGGAGTTTTGTGGATCGCAGTAGAGCCAAACAAGCTGGGATTAGATGCCTAAATCAATTTGTGGATCCCATCCTTACTGACCAATCTCAAAGATTTTAAACATGAAACGATGCTTGGATTATAGAACAGCCTTCCTATTGTGCACTTAGAGCTGCACCGATGAAATACAATGAACCCACTGTAAGTTCTAATGGCACTCAAGCACAAGAACAATTTTCTAACCTCTGATTTTGATTAATATTGTGGGGTGTGGGGAAAGGAAAGCATTTCTTTCCGTGCAGTCAAAAGTAATTTTTTTGCTTGCAAGTGAGCAAAAAATTTATGGCAGCTTTTTGGATTCATTTAAGGTACCAAATTCACTTGGGAAATAATTGTGTGAAAAGACATGTTTTTCTAAAAATGTTCATATCAATATCTGCCCTATAGTAGTATGCATTGTTTATTTGGGGGGTCTGGACCAGTTATGACACACCCTGTCCCAGTGTGACCCTATGGGAGATCCTACTGAGCCAGAGAGTGTTGAGGGGCAATTGTGGTTAATCCTCACAGGGCTTTCAGGGCCTTGCTGAGTTGAGGTAATTAGGTACAGCTGAGTCTACTTAGTGTCTGAACTTCTAAAAGGGACTGGGCTTCTCTCATAGTACGATAGAAAAGGCGTTTGTTGTCTAGATATCAGGACAGGGAGCTCTGTAGACTGAAGAGCTGCCCTGTTTATTTTGTTTGGTGTGTATCTGAGAGTTTGTTTTGGGGCTTAAGGATTTGAGCTTCATGATGAAAATATGGCCAGGGCTCATGAAAATTTTGTGGGTGTGTTCACCTGGTGGCAGAAGAAATACTGTAAAATACTCTGGAGTGGTTTCTCTGCTTAACCTGGGACTCCAGTGAGATTTCTGTCCAGTGTATCTGACCCTGGACTTCCTAGATGCACTCACAGCATGCAAGGTGATTCACAGGAAAGTAAGGAAGACTGTGTCCTAGCCCTGCAGATCTAACACTCTGTTTTACTGTTGTTTTTGCACACTCAATCCTGGTAATGAGAGTACATGTGCCTCACTCAGTAAAACTACATCATCTATTGAGAATGTGTTAAGAGTGAAGTTCACCATTAGTTTCTGACTGAGGGACTCCAATTGTTGAAAATCCATTAGCGACATTTACAAACCCTACTCTTGCTCTTCTAAGTTGATTGTCCAAAAACTTGACAGCCCAGCAGCTGTGCTTCTGTATTGGGGGTGGGAGTGGGGTGGGAAGAGAATGAAACTGCATTCAAATACTTTGCCAAGTATTGATCAAGCAGATACAGGCTCATTGTTAAAGTGCCAACAGTGATTAATAAAAGCCACCAAATGGTTAAGTGATGCCCCATTACGATTTAATTGGGGGCCTTGGAAACAAACTCATAAAGTGTCAATGTCCTGTTGTATTACTCTGTTTTTCTATTTATAAGTGCTCATGAAAGGCACTGAATTGCAAGAGAGTGGATTCTCTGATTTTATATATATACATGAAACCAGTTCCATAAAATGCACCTGCAGTTCAGGCTTCCCCACACTATCAACTAATCTGGTGAAACAACCTCCCAGTGAGAAGGTAGGTTAGTCTCTCTGTCTGTTCAGCCCTTAGTGTGTCTGAGACTGTCACTATTTTTAGGAATCCTGGCACAGAGCAAAATGGATATGATGCTATGGATCTCAGACTACCATTACAAACTGAACTGAACCTACTCATTGCACATAAGCTGATGAACAGCTATCAAATGATAACCACTTCTGGTCTCTATTACTGAACCCAGATTCAAACTTGTGACACTGATTAAATGCTTTCTAGCCCAACGTCAATTCCAAGGACTCTCTCATCTGCCCTCTCTTGTTTTGTGAATGTAAAGGAAGAGTCCCTAAAAACAAACGTGAAGACCTATTTCAATAAAGTTACAAGGGGCTGTGAAAACAGTAATAACTGAGCCAATTAATATAGTTCGTTTGGGGGTTTTCTCATAGTTAAAAAGTCATATATATATGCCAGCCATGAAATCTGTCCAACTAAGGGCATTGTAACTACTCTGTGACAGATGACATTTGAAAGGCCTCTCTGGGTTCTTAGATATGTGTAAACTACCCAAGACAATGATGGAAAGAACATTCAGTTCTCTTGCTTCAAGAATCCATCCACATCACCCTTGCCTGACTAGCACGCAATATATAAACAGAGTCTAGTAACTCTTAAGTGATATTATTAAGCTTTGCTTTGAGGTGGTTTTTGGTTGAGTGCGAGTGAAGAGAAGCTGCTTGCTTCCGGGGAGTTTAAAGCTTTAACAAGCCTCCCTTCCACAAATCTTCTTAATATGTTGAACAGTGTGAACTAAAGCTTCATCCATGGCTTGTCAAGCCCAAGGAAGGTCATTACTTTTCTCCTTAAACTGTTGACACGTGCCTTAAAGACAGGCACAAAGGAAGATAGGTGCTTGGTAAAGGAAGACTGCACGCAATGGACTAGTTCAGGATTGCATATCACACCATCACATAGCCAACTTCTAGACAAGCAGGCATCGATCTTCTCAGAGTGCCTATGATGCTCTGACTTGTGCACAAATCATTCGATAGCTCCCTATTTTCCCACTTCCAGCCACCAGATGGCATTTTAAGCGCATTCCCACATAAAATGAGTTGACAAATTCATGGGATATTACTGTGGCATGGTCTATTTCGCACTTTTTTCTCCAAAGAGCTCAAAATGCAGGGCCGGCTTTAGCAAATGCGGGGTCTGATTTGTGGGGCTTGTACTCAGGAGCGGCGCCAGGGTTTTTGCGGCCGTGGGCGGCAGCGCTCCTCTTCTGAGCATTCGGCGGCGGGGGTCCTTCCGCTCCGCGTCTTTGGGGCACTTGGGCAGAGGGTCCCGGAGCGAGTTAAGGACCCGCCGCCGAATTTCCGCCAAAGACCCAGAGCAGAAGGACCCCCCACCGCCAAATTTCCGCCGAGGATGGCAAAATGCCGCCCCCCCAAATCCTACTGCCCTAGGCGACTGCCTAGGGTCACCTAGTGGAAGCGCCGGCCCTGCTTGCACTCACCGGGCGGCGCTCCGAGTCTTCGGTGGCACTTCGGATTGCCGCGCTCTGGTCCAGGGAGCAGGGCCGCATGCTTAGAGCTGTCTGCTCACTCTCTGGCTACGGGAAGGGGGCAGCGGGGCTTGTCGCGCTGTGGACGGGGAAGTGGGGCCACGGGACTTGCAGCACTTGAGTCGGCTCTCCCGCCAGGGGAGCGGGGCTGTGGGGCTTGCCGCGCTCTGCTGGGGAAGCAGGCCGCGGGATTGCTGGGTTCCGGTCGGGGTAGCGGGGCCGCGGGGATTGCTACACTCCGGCGGGAGAAGCGGGGCCACGGGCTTGCAGCGCTCCGTCCGGCACTCTGGCCGGGGGAGCAGGGCCGTGGGCTTGCCGTGCTCTGGCTGGACGCGAGGCCCTCTTAGGCGTGGGGCCCTCTTAGGTGCGGAGCCCGATTCAGGGAAATCTGCCTAAAGCCGGCCCTGTCAAAATGAGCATATTGTGGACCTGAAATACAAAGGATTATACAATTCTGGCTGCCGTCATAAGATTTTACATTGAAGATAAAGCAAGAAAGGAAACAAAAACACATCCTTGTATACATTCCTTCTAAAAATTATGCCTATAATCAGGGTCACTCGAACAGCTTTACTTCTTTATAATCTGTGAATTCCTGGAAGGTATAATTGAAGCTGAAGATAGTAGCTTTTAATGGTTTGTAAGTGGGGGTGGGAGAGGGAGAGTGTGTGTGAATTTAATAGGCACAATTAAATTATCTCCTCAAACACATTTGTACAGCTTCTAGGGAAGTCAATGGGTGATAAAAACACATACCCAAGAGCTTAATTTGGCTCAAAGAGTGCAAATGTTTCCTAAGAATTATTTCCATACTGGATGTATTAGACCAACTTCTCCTTTTCCTGTTTTTTCTCTTCATAATTAAATTCATTACAAATAAAATCTAATACATCAGGATATTCAAAATTTGCATGTTAATTTCTTAGCATTCCAGCTAAATCCTGAACTAATTCAGTTACATTCCTGATTTCATGTTATTGAAAACTCATTATTTTAATCTGTTAAAAGATAAAACTACTCCTGTTCTCTTTCCAATATAATGCTGTCTGTTTCCTGGCTTAGGAAGTTTTCAGTGCTTATATCAGAATCTAGAAAAAAAAGTGATTCCATCAGATAGGAAGTAATGCTAAACATTAGTTAGTAGGAGGAAACACAACACTTTAGCATTTCTGTTCTACAAATACTTTAAAAACTGAATAGCCTGCTAGTCAGGTTTACAGTTTTGTCTCCTAACATTATTTATACAGTAAAAGCCTTCATTCTTTCCACCACAACACTTTGTACCAATAGTATCTAAGGCCCAAATTCTCAAAGCTAGTTAGGATTTGAACATCAGTTGAAATTGATAGAAGTTGGAAGATTAAATACCTTTGAGGATCTTGTCCTAAGAACCTATTGTATTATGGATTAAAAGGATCAAACTCATACTAATAAACACACATACACACAAATTCCATGTCTCTCTCCTCCCCCACAATCTGAATAATGAGAGCAATCTTACTTGTGTGACATTAACTACACTTGAATCTTTGGAAACCTGTCAACCAAGCAGCAAAAAGAATTAGACCCCCTGATTGAGCTCAGGTTCTTCTGTTTGTCAGTTGTGAGTTAGTGAGCATCAGAAAGTATGAACATGAGGAGGAAACATTTCTCCAATATTTTCCATTTCTCTGTGGGAGATTCTCTAAAGCACTACATAATTGACCTTATTAAATCACTCTGTAAACACATCTCTTTCAGTGGAAGATAACAAATATTGTAGGAAGAAAAAAATAATTATAAAGAAAAAGAAGCAAATAGGCTATGAAAAACCATTTAGATTTTCACAGCTCTGGAGACTTACCTATCAGCAAGATTACTAATATATCTGTAATGTAATAACCAAATAGGAAAGGTTTGTGCCAGACTTCTACCCCAACAGCAGCAGTCACCAGATACATTGCTATTAATGTCTATAGAAAAAGGATAAAGCTGTTTTAATCTTCCATTTATAAAGGCAAATTTAAATACATAAAATTTCATTCACTCTAGTCTAGCATAAATTCCAGGGTACAAATATGCTGGTTTCCACCTCTTCCCTCCCTACACAATAGGGACTAATCCTGCAACCCAACACAATACTTGCAGGTAGAGGAGCAAAGTTCCAATACAGCCAACAAAATGACTTTAAGAATAAACTGTACAAGATGCAAGCTGCAATCCTGGTAATCTTCTCAGTGTGATAGTACTAGTCCAGAAACTTCAACTCCCAAATCTCTTCATAAAGCCAAGTCTCACAGGTGTCAATGGACCTGCTTATATCTAGATTCAGATTTTTCAAAATCTGGTTATGTAATTATTTTCTGTCTGTTTAATCCAGGGGTGGGCAAACTTTTTGGCCTGCGGACCACAGCTGGGTATGGAAATTCTATGGTGGGCCATGAATGCTCACGAAATTGGGGGTTGCGGTGCGGGAGGAGGTGAGAGCTCCAGCTGGGGGTGCGGGCTCTGGGATGGGACCAGAAATGAGGAGTTCAGGGTGTGAGAGGGGGCTCCGGGTGAGGGCGGGGGGGGGGTGGGGGGGGGGGGAGGGTGCTCCAAGCTGGGACTAAGGGGTTTGGAGGGTGGGAGGGGGATCAGGGCTGGAGCAGGAGGTTGAGGCACGGGAGGAGGTCATGGGTGCAGACTCCAGGCAGCACTTATCTCAAGCAGCTCCCAGAAGCAGCAGCATGTCCCCCCTCTGGCGCCTATGTGGAGGCATGGCGCCGGCCAGGCGGCTCTATGTGCTGCCTCGTCCGCAGCGCCACCCCTGTAGCTCCCATTGGCCGCGGTTCCCAGCCGCGGTTCCCGGCCAATGGGAACTGCAGAGCCGGTGCTTGGGGCGGGGGCAGCATGTGGAGCCCCCTGGCTGCCCCTATGCATATGAGCCGGAGGGTGGACATGCTGCTGCTTCCAGGAGCCACACAGAGCGGAGCAAGCCCCCAGCTCCGCTCCCCGGCGGAACCACGAGGGCCGGATTAAATGGTCTGACGGTCTGGATGCAGTCCGCGGGCCATAGTTTGCCCACCCCTGGTTTAATCCAACCCATTTTTTCCCCTAAACAGAATAAAGTAAAATACTTTGAGGGGAAAAAATAGTTGACATTAATTTCTTATTAAAGCAGAATGGAAAAAAATGAAAAAATCGAACATCTTTTTTGTAAATATTCTTAGTTTGGCTAAGAGACGCTAACACTATTTATTATAGGGAGGGCTCTACTACCAAATTCACGGTCCATTTTAGTCAATGTCATGGTCATAGGATTTAAAAAATAGTAAATTTCATGATTTCAGCTATTTAAAACTGAAGTTTCACGATGCTGTAATTGTAGGGGTCCTGACCCAAAAAGAAATTGTGGGGGGTTTGCAAAATTATTGTAGGGGGATTGCAGTACTGCTGCCCTGACCTCTGTGTTGCTGCTGGTGGCGGCTCTGCCTTCAGAACTGGGCAGCTGGAGAGCAGCCGCTGCTGGTTGGGATCCCAGCTCTGGAGGCGGAGCCACCACCAGCAGCAGCGCAGAAGTAAGGGTGGCATGGTATGGTATTGCTGCCCTTACTTCTGTGATGCTGTCTATAGAACTGGGCCCTCAGTCAGCAGCCGCCACTTTCTGGCTGCCCAACTCTGAAGGCAGCAACACAGAAAGTAAGGGTGGCATGGTATGGTATTGCCACCCTTACTTCACTGCTGCTGGTGAGGCACTGCCTTCAGAGCTGAGCTCTCGGCCACCAGCCCCCATTCTCCAGCCACCCAGCTCTGATGGCAATGCAGAAGTAAGGGTGGCAATACTGCAACCCCTCTAAAATAACCTTGCGACCACCCCCTGCAATTCACTTTTGGGTCAGGACCCCTATTTGAGAAACTCTGGCCTTCCCTGTAAAATCTATATAATCTAGGGTAAAAGCACACAAAAGACCAGATTTCACAGGAAGAGACCAGATTTCACAGTCCATGATGCATTTTTTATGGCTGTGAATTTGGCAGGGCCCTAATTATAGGATAGATGAGGAAGCAAGCAGGCAACTTTATTAACAATAGAAGGAGTAACCACTTAAGTCATTAGGCACTGCACTGAAAACTTTACCCTATGTGGGTTAAGTTACTCTAGTTATAACAGTGATGTACGTGTAATTTGGATATTCTAATTAAAGTTAATTAATTAATCTCCCTCTCCCACCCCCACTTACACACATTCTTGTTGTTTTAGCTCTATTTTATTGCACTTTGTAGTCATTGTATCATAATAATCTTCACATCACCGCCTATTAGTATTTGAAGGCCCAAAACTTGACTAATGTTTCCTGTCATTTTAAGGGCATACGGTGGACATACGGTATTTAATGTAGAAGAATAAAAGAACCTCCAGTCAGGATACTGTAGGCAGGACTGGTAGTGCCACCTATTATTAAGGTTGCCTAATACTTCCCATTATAAGACTCTGTTCTCAGTTGCCAACCTTTAACAGTTCAGGCTGAAATTTTACATGCTGGGTGTCTGCCTCAGGCTGAATTATTCTGGAAAATTTCAACCAAAACAATGTAGTTGTGTCTAAGAATGAGTCTAGGGGAAAATACGTTAATGTGCTCATGTAAAATTCTGGTGATGTTTTCTTTAAAAAGCTCTAGCACCTCCATGCTTTGCAGCAGGGACTTGAATTTTTTACAGTAAGGTGGCATTTGTGCCAGGGATGTGCCTTTTACCATTTTGGTGTAAATCTGCCCAAATTTGGCAGGCTGCCACATTGAAGGCTATTGAGTAGCCAGGGAGGGAGGCAGGCCAGAAACCAGGAAGGTTTCTGTTGGAAACCTGCCAGGCGTCTGTCAGAAATTTGTTGAAATCGAGACGTTCCTCCAGAATGTTTCAATTTTGAAGCATCAGCATTTTCCAACAGAAAACTGTTCCATCAGAAAAATTTCTTACCAACTCCATTGCCCATGCACCATTCACGGAAAGCAACCCAGGATGCTCTAGCAAGGACTACGGGGCAAAGCTGGACTTTCCTTGAAACAGATACTTTCAGCTGCTCTGTACCAGGATGGGGCCGGGCACAGGAATTGAAAGCCTGTCTCTCCTGTGCTCTCAATGACCCCTCTGTTGGCATGCAGGCATGGAGGAGGAAGTTGTTGGAGCTGAATGCAGAGTGGGCAAAAACCGGACTAGGGGAGAAGGAAAGAAGTAAACCGGAACGAGGAGTCTGGTGAAACTGAGACTGGCGGGGTGGGGCAGGGGAAGAAACCAGTGACTGTTACTGGAGACTGGAAGCTGGGAGGTAGGGGAGGCTGTACTAGGTAGGACAAGGAGATTGGGGCTGGGATTTGGGGTGGGGGAGGCTGGGACCCTGAACCAGTGTGAGAAATGGGAGGAGGGAGTTAGAAGCCAGTTAGATTTGGGGGGCGGGGGGACACTGACATCAGATGAGGTGATTTTTTTTCAAGTTGGGAGATTAATCAAATCCTAATCTATTTCATAAATGATTTTTTTGTTTTTGACAAATCAGCATTTTTCAACAGAAAACATGGCTAGTTAAAAAATTCCCAACCAGCTCTACTCACAGGATCAAGTGCATTGCTTGTTATTTTACAGATGCTGTAGACGATGCACAAAAGAGTGTTTTTCAAACTTCTGGAGTGGCAGATTTTTAAATATTGAAAAAAAAATAGGTGAGATCCTTGATCCATTTAAATCAATCGCAAAAAAATCCCATTGTATTCAGTGGGGCAGGATTTCACTCCAGAAGCCTATCACATTATAAAATTTGAAAAGTTAAATCAAAAGCAGAGCTTAGAAACCTTACACATGTCCATTTATCTTGAAAATAGAACTGTGCAAAAGTAAAACAAATTTTAAAAAAATATGGATTTGAGTTCACTACATTCTTGCAAAATTGGATTTTTTTGACAAATTTGTGCAAAATATTTTGCACAATCCTAATGTTTGTGAACATTTAAAAAGTTGCTTTTGGTAAAAATAAATAAATAAAAATTGCATGGTAATATTCCCAAACATTACATTATCAACTGAATTTAAAAGAGGGCTGAGAGACAAGAGTTCTACTTCTACATCTGGCAATGACTGGCCTTAATAATACTTTGCACATATATAGTACTTTACAGTATTATCTCCTTTTATGCAGATGGAGAAACTGAGAAGGCCATGTTAAATGACATGCCTAAATTCACACAGAAACTCAGTGTCAGAACCACGAATACAACCCAGGTCTTCTCCCACTAATCCACTAGAATCCAGTGCCTTACCATCAAATCATTTAGTCTCTGAGTTTCATTTGTAAAAGACAACAACAACAATACCTAATACAGACAAAAATCGGAAAATATGTCATGTTTAAGATGTCCATACCCACAAGTATGTACCATTGATTCCAATTTTGAAGATTTGAAAACTTAGGATATGAAAAGTTATTTGCTTCTGGGCTCTGTGGTATAGTAGAGTAGGCACCAGGCTTGGAGTCAGGACATGTCAGGTCTAATCCTAGTCTAAATACTGACTTGCTATATAATCATGGTTATGGCAATTACAGTAATTTAATCTCCGTTTTCCAGCTATAAAATGGGGGTAATGATACTTAATATTTGTAAAATTCTGTATAAGTACAACCTCTTATTAATGCTGGTAAGTGGCAAAGGTGGAATAAAAACTCCTGGCTTGTAATTTATCACTATGTGATTTTTTTGAGAAGCACTGCCTCTTCCAGATTTCTGAAGCTTCACAAAAAGGAATTTTGTGACTGAAGTTTTTGAATGCTGATATATGCAATGTTTTGGCCTCATTTCTCCATGTATATATTTCACATACAAGCACACATGTAAGACTGGGTCTGCTATACCCACAAAAAACTGGCAAAAAGTTTCTCATAATTTTCCCCTAATTCTGCTTAAATTTAGAGTTATGTGAAACTCCTGACCATTCCTTTAAAGTCTCTACAATGCACCAAAAATCACAGCATTCATTTTTATTGCAAAAAGTTGTCAAAATTAAAGTTTTATACTTTCAGTTTCACTGGGATAACAGAATAGCATTAAATAAATTTGTATTATAAACATTACAATTAATTTTATGCTCACTCTTAATACATGAACTTCTAGAGAATATGAACAAATAAAAAATCATTTACAAAGGAAGATTAGTTTTCTGCTCCCAAAATAAACATTACATAAATGTCACCCTAGAAAATAAAGTAAACAGCTGAGCAATCTTCTGGGTCTGGTTTGAATAGGTGCCAAACTTAGCTTGATGTGAATTTTTTCAGACTTTTTTTTTTTTTTTTTTTTTAAATTTTAACATGATGACATTATGTGCAATAAATTGTTACATATAGAAACAGGTAGAGAATTGGTGACAGGCAGTTAAGTAATATGTAAAAAAAATTAAGTCTCAAAGAAGCTTGCTATGCATTTAGATTTGAGCAGACGACCCCCACTTCCAAGAGGAGGAGAACCAATATACCCCCAACACAGATAGAAGTAAGCAACTGCTTTCAGGCTCTCTGCACCGGTACTACTGCTGAGAATGCCTTGGAAGTGTCATCTGAGGGAAGGGATCAGGAGACCGTGTCAACCAGAAGGCATGGAATGTATTGTCCTAGAGATGGGGGTTCCACGACCCCCACTTCCAAGAGGAGGAGAAGGATAGTGGTGGTCGGAACTCCCTCCTAAGGGGGAGAGTTATCCATCTGCTGTCCAGACTGGGAATTCTGAGAAGTGTGCTGCTTGCCTGGAGCTAGAATTCAGGATGTGACTGAGACTCATCAATTCCTCGGACCACTACCCCTTCCTACTTATCCATCTGGACACCAATGATACTGCCAAGAATGACCTTGAGCAGATCACTGCAGACTACATGGTTCTGGGAAGAAAGATAAAAGAGTTTGGGGTGCAAGTGGTGTCTCATCCATCCTCCTTGTTGAAGGAGAAGATCTGGGCAAGGACTGTTAAATCATGGAAGTAAAGGTGTGGCTACGCAGGTGGTATTGGCGAGAGAGCTTGGCTGCTTAAACAAGGAGTTCATGTTCCAGGAAAGGGGATTACTGTGCTGGCATGGGCTCCATCTATCAAATACTGGGAAGAGCATCTTTGGACATGGTCTGGCTAACCTGATAAGGAGAGTTTAAACTAGGTCCTATGAGGGATGGTGACAAAAATCCGGCCAATGCACATCTAGGCTCAAATAATGAAGACAAGGGGAAGAGGTTAATTTCTGGAGAAGGGACTAGAAAACACAACTACATTAAAAAGGCAAGAAGAAAAGCAACAGGGCAGGCTGCAAAATATCTTCGATGCCTATATACAAACATAATGAGTATTGGGAACAAGCAGGATGAACTGGAAGTAATGGTATACAAAGAAAATGACTTAATTGGCATTACAGAGTCTTGATGGGACAACTCCCATGATTGGAGTACCAGCATTGAGCGGTACAGACTGTTACAAAAGGATAGGTATGGGAAAAAAGGAGGAGGTGTTGCGCTGTATGTCAAGAATGTATATACTTGGTCCAAGGCCCAAGAGGAAGTGTGTGATAGATCTACTGAGAGTCTCTAGATGAGGATAAAAAGGGGAAAGAACAGTAGTGATGTTATCGTGGGAGTCTATTATAGACCACCAAATCAGGAACAGAAAGTGGATGAGTCATTCTACAAGCAGATCACAAGATTGGCTAACACACATGAACTAATATTAATGGGGGATTTTAACTTCTCTGATATCTGTTGGAAGACTATTACAGCAAAACATAATATGTCCTGCAAATTCTTAGCATGTGTAGGGGACAACTTTCTGATTCATGGGCTCCATTCTGATCTTGACCAACTGTAAGGTCTGAGGCCTTTTTCTGCAGTCACATTAGGACACCAGCAGCCATGAGCCAAGAAGCAGAAAGTCACATCCTCACATTCCATCTAAATTACATTAAAAAATTAAATATCAGGCTGTTAAGAAGGCGCTCCTGTACTAATAGTACCCACCCACCACCAGATAAAGAAACAGTTTTCTTTAAACATCTTAAGATCTTTCTTTGGTAGCATTCTGTCTGGCAAGGAATCACTTATCAACAGTTGTGGTTGTGAAATCTCTACTTCTTTATTGTTTTGCCTTTATGGTCCCTACTTCCTTATGTTTTATCTGTAGGGTTTCTGTTTGGTTCTTTGATTATTACTGTCTGTTGCATAACTAATTTTGCAAGATTTAAATCAACTAAGGTGGTGGGGTATGATTGGGTAAAGAATTGTCTTGCAATACGTTAGGATTGGTCAAAGAATTATTTTATAGTACTTTAGTAAAATGATTGGTTAAGGTACAGCTAAGCAGGACTCAAGTTTCACTATATAAACTTCAGTCCAAAAAGAAGTTCTTTGGAACCCAACTCCAGGACACAGCCCAAGATCAGAGCTGCCAGACCTCAACACCCTGCCAACTATATCATGCAGAAGCTGGAGTCACTGGATGATCTGATCTTGACTGGCCATCAGGAAAAGTTAATCTGCTTTATTGGGAGTGGTGAGCATTGTATGCTTAGTGTGTGCATTCTGTTTTGGTAACTGTTAATAAATAGAAGTTAAGGACATTACTGTGTAAGGCTCTTTCACTGATAAAAGGCCCTGCAGACCCGCAGAAGAGTATGCCCTGAGCCCTAGGAACTGGGTAAGGGGCGTACTTAAATGAATCAGATTACTCCCTGAGCCCTCAGAATTGGGTCTGGGTGGCCTTGAGGCCTACAAATGGGGTAAGGGTGTGTGCCTTTTGCCCAGAGCCCTAGAATCTGGGAAAAGGTGGAAGGTCCCTAAATTAACTGGGTTATGCCTTGACCCCTACGAACTGGGTAAAGGTGTGTGCCCTAGAGTGTGCGGGTAACACAACAGGGATAAATTAACTGAGAATGTGAAGGTGGTTGGGAACTTGGGAGGGAAGTGATCATGATCTGATTCTATGGAAAGGAGGACATGAGAACAGCAAAACAAGGATCCTAGACTTCAGAAAGGCGGATTCAACCAAACAACAATGGGCAAAGTCCCATGGAAAAGCCAATTAGGAAGAAAAGGAGTCGAGAGGGGTTGGCAGTTCCTAAAAGATATAATACTAGAGGATCAATATTAAGCTACTCTGATGCAGAGGGAAGATCAGAAGAGCTACCTAAAAACCAAAAGGGATACATACAGGAAATGAAAGGAGGGGCACATCACCAAGGAAGTATACATGGGAATAGCGTGAGCATATAGGGACAAACTCAGGAAAGCCAACGCAAAGAATGAGTTACAGCTGGCAAGAAATGTTAAAGATAACAAGAAGGGGTTCTTCAAAGATGTCAGACCAAATAGAAAGATCAAGGATAATGTGGGTCCACTGCTCAATGGAGAAGGTGAGCCGGTAACCAAAGATGATAGGAAGGCAGAGCTGCATAATGCCTACTTTGCATCAGTCTTCACACAAAAAATAACATGACCAGATGACTAGCAAAGTTACCATAGACAATAAAGAGGAAGGGATGCAGATCAGGATAAGTAAAGAACACATCAGCAATCTTCTGATTAATCTGAATGAATTCAAGTCCGCAGGGCCTGATGAGATTCACCCAGGGTGCAGAAAGAATTAGCTGAAGAACTCTCGGAGCCACTGGCATAATATTTGCAAACTCATGGATGACAGGAAAGGTCCTAGAAGACTGGAGAAGGGCTAACATCTTTTAAAAGGGGGGAAAGGAGTAGCTGGGGAACTATAGACCTATCAGCCTGACTTTGATGCCTGGGAAGCTACTAACTAGAGCAATATGTAAAACATTCAGTTTGTGAATACTTGGAGGATGATGGGGGTAAATCACCAGCAGACAGCATGGATTTACTAAGAACAAATCATGCCAAACCAGCTTGATTTCCTTCTTTGATGGATAGGGGGAATGTGGTGGACATAATATACCTGGACTTCAGCAAGACTTTTGACACAGTCCCACATGCATTCTGATAACTAAGCTGGAGAAATGTGGGCTTTGTGGAACTACCATTAAGTGGATACATAATTGGTTAAACAACCACAAACAAAGAGTGACCATTAATGGAATTATGTCAGATTGGTGGGAACTCTCAAGTGGGGTTCCACAGAGATCTGTTATGGGTTCAGTGTTTTTTAACATCTTTATTAATGGCTTGAATGTAGGAATAAAGAGCATACTGATCAAATTTGCAGATGATACAAAGCTAGGTGGGGTTGTCAACACTTTGGAGGATAGAGCTAAAATTCAGAGGGATCTTGATAAATAGGAGAACTAGGCTATAGACAAGAAAATGAAATTCAACAAAGACAAATAGAAGGTGTTATACTTAGGGAAGAAAAACGAAATGTGCAAATACAGAATGGGCGATAACTGACTTGGCAGCAGCACTGCTGAAAAGGATCTGGGAGTTGTGGTGAATCACAACCTCAACATGAGTAAGCAATGGGATGCTATTGCAAAAAAAGCAAATGCGATTTTAGGTTGCCTTAACAGAGGCTCGGCATGCAAATCATGGGAGGTGATAGTACCGCTCTATTCAGCACTGGTTAGGCCTCAGCTGGAGTACTGTGTCTAATTTTGGTCACCAATGTATAGAAAGGATGTGAAGAAACTGGAAAGGATCCAGAGGTGAGCAACAAAGATGATCAAAGGGATGGAATGCAAGCTATACAGGCAAAGGCTGAAGGAACTGGGTATGTTTAGTTTGGAAAAGAGGAGATTAAGGGGGGACATGATAGAGGTTTTCAAATACTTGAAAGGGTGCCATAAAAAAGATGGAGAAAAGTTGTTCTCTCTTGTGATAGAGGGCAGGACAAGAGGCAATGGGTTCAAACTGTAGCATAGCAGATTTAGATTAAATCTCAGGAAAAACTTCCTAATTGTAAGAACAGTAGAACAGACTGCCTAGGGAGGTTGTGGAAGCTCCTTCACTAGAAGTTTTCAAAAAGAGGCTGGACAGCCATCTGTCTTGGATGGCTTAGATAACAAATCCTGCATCTGGCAGAGGGTTAGACTACTAGATGATGCCTGTGGTCCCTTCAAACCCTATGATTCTATGAATCGCACTTGGGAACTGTTAGTGCACAGTCATGGAGTCCACAGTCAGTCAGTGTGCACCAGCCTGGGGCACTGTAAATGTACACCCCAGCTTGCCGTGCATGAGCTCTCCATCTAGACAAACCCATTTGCAGAATAGAGGCTGTACAGAACCCTACTGGGATGTGCCTCTCAATGTAGTAAATCAACCCTTAACATTAATTCTATTTTAATACTTAGTAGAGGCGAGAAAAATATTTGGAGAAAATGACTTTCCAACAAAATGTGACTGTTTACAGGTTTTCTTTTGAAGCCATTCTACAAAATTTCAAAGTTTTCGATGCAATTGCACATAAAAATATTCTTGATGTTCATGTGAATTTGAACATGCGATATTCACTTAAATTAATTTCAAGTGATGTTAGTTGACTGTGATTGGTCACACACTGGTTCAGTAGGGCCTGGTCCACAAACAGGAGGTTTGTTTGTTTTTGGTTTTTAACTGGTATAACTATTTGGGTTAGAAGTGTAATTTTCTTTTTATCTGAAATCGCTATCTGAGTTCAACTCTTAACATTGAAATAGTAATGCCACTACCATCTTTTCAGTGAATACACACTATCTGGGCTTTTCTGGTGGTTCACTGCTCAGACTGAGAGGCTCCTTCTCACAACTGCTGTTTATTTTTTCCTTTTATTTTTAGCTTGTTTCCTCTTTTGAACCGGCAATTGTGAATGAGAAGTAGGGACACAGCCTATACACCTAAATCACTCCAGTTATTACCAACATTTGTAATTTATCTGGTAGGATTTAACCTACCACTTTATTAAAGAAAAATTTCCCATAGTGCTTCTGATAAGCATAAAGTTTCTGGGACTGCACACAGTAGCAATAAGAAGCAATAAATTCTTTGCTACCACTTCACACTAGCTGTTGGAGCTGGCTTAGAGCCACAGCAGGGTCATGGTTAGAGCTAGTCCAAATTTTTTCATAATCTCTTTTTCAATTATAATTTTTTGACCAGAATGAAACTTATTTTGATCAAAATTTCCCATTTTGTCACCCAAAAACCAGAAACCAACAAGTTTTTCAGTATAAATTAATGGGGCAGTTTCTTTTAAAAAGTTAACTTTTCAGTAACATTTTTCAATATTTTTTTAAAATATTTTTTAAAAACGTTTTTTTCTTTTAATCAAACATCTCCAGTGTTTTTTCCACATGAAATTACAAATAAATGGAAATGTTTAAATCTATAGAAATTTCCTGTGAAAAGTAACCGGCATTTTTAAACCAGCTCTAACGATGGCCATTCCTTCACCTCCCTCCTGATGGGGTTTCTAATACTGTTTATGTGAATCCTTGTCCACTGGGACCAAAATTGTGTCTTGCACCAGTGTAATGTAAAGAGGCTCCTCCTCTGTCCGCCTTTTTGACTATGCATAGGACTAAGAGCTTGTGTTTATTGGAGAAACAAACATCATTAAGGCAGCATCCTTCTTGATACTGGATGGTTTTAATTAACAAAAATATTAAGGATTGATCAGTTGTTCTCCATGTCTACTGAAGGTAGCACAAGAACTAATGGACTTAAACTATAACAAGGGAGATTTAGGGTTAGATATTAGGAAATACTATAAGGGCAGTTAATGTCTGTAATAGGCATCCAAGGGAGGCTGTGAAATCCCCATCGTTGGAGGTTTTTATGAACAGGTTGGAAACAGCTGTCAGGAATGGTCTACATTTACTTGATTATGCCTCAGAGTAGGGGGCTGGACTTAATGACCTCTCAAGGTCCCTTCCAGCCCTACATTTCTATGACTCTATAAATGTAGATGTCTTTGATCACCTATCCTTCAGAAACTTTACACCTAATTTTCAAGTTTACGTATCATGGCCTCCTATGAATGGCTAGCTCTAACAAAGCTAATTGGAACACCAATTACAACCAAAACACTGTAATTACATTACTAATTCTGATGAGTTATGCAGTGGCAAATAAGTGATCTGAATAAATTACAAGAATTTCTCTGTCTCATGACTTTTTCATGATGAACCACAGCTATTTTATTTTCTAATTAAGATAGAGGCAATTACAGAGGATAGTCTGTCACTGCATAGAATGAAGCTGAGTCATCATCATCATCATCTTGTAAACTGCACAATGAGGGTTAAGTTGTCATTGAGCTTACACAACTGCTGCTCTCATACAATTCTAGTTAATATATGCAGCACACTATGCTGAAAATGTGGCCCTGAGTGATTGGCTACCATCAATTTAAAAATAGGGTCACCAATTTTGGTTGGATGTATTCCTGGAGGTTTCATCACATGACATAAACTTTAATTAAAGATTAATCTTTAATCCCTGGAGATTCCAGGACAATTCTGGAGGTTTGGCAACCTATTTAAAAAGGAGGCACATTTGTAAGGGGGACTGGATCATCTCTGTGCTTGAAGTAGTGGTGTAATAGTGTAACTCTGCCATCGAATGAAGTTAGAGGAGTCTTCTTCTGTGCTGCTGGAGGTAATAATGACGTGCTTGCTTTAAACAGAACCTTTCATCTAAGGTTCCAAAGTGATTTACAAACATCGATAAGTATTGCCTCCATTTTACACATGGGAAAACAGAAGCATAAAGAGATGAAAAGCCTGGTTCTACTACCTTTATTTGCCTTGTGTAGCACCTTAACCTGTGAGAAATGCCTTTTGCTACAACGGGGTTTTAGTACCATAAGGTACTACTAAAGTACTGTACTGAGTATTGGTGGTAGAATTGGGCCTTAAGTAACTTCACTAAATTTAACCCAGTGAATTAGTGGCAGAGCCAATACAGGAACTGGATCAGACTCCCCCTTCCCAAGTTTCAATCAGTGCATAATGAGCATTACTTCAATGCCAAGCACTAGTTGCTGAAGTAAGGACACCTAGGGTGTGAGCCACAAAGATACTTGGGTCCTGCTCTTAGACATAACTACGATCCATGAAACTCTGCTCAGCTGCTGCCTAACCCTGTAGGCACCTAAACTCACTCGTTGCCTGTGTTTTTGCATCTGAATGTGCTGAGAGACAGCCTACGGGATAGCGACCCTCAGGAGAGTTCACACAAAACAGCTGTGTTGGGAGGGGATAGGGTACTCACCCAGAATGTGGGAGACCCCTGGGTCAAGTCCCTCTTCCTCCTGAGGGAGAGAAGGGAGTTGAATAGGAATTAGCCCTCTCTCAGGGGCGTGTCCTAAACATTGGGCTACGGAGTAGTCTGATGTGAGGCTCCATCAGTCTCTCCTATTGAAGTTGTTCTCCTTTAATTGAATAAGTAAATATTAATTGGGCTAGTGACAGAGCTGGAATGATTCTATAGCCTAGTGGTTAAGGCACTCACCTGAGAGGTGGCTGATCCCTGTTCAAATGGGAGAGTACCCTGCCCACTAGGCTAAAGGTTATAAGGGAGGTCCTCTTCTCTTTTGTTTCAGGCCCTGCACACAATTTAGGCAGCCGAACATCTATCCCCCCTAGTTCGTGACTTGCATGCAAAGACAGGTGCCTTCCTGCAGCCCAGCCTTAGGTGCCTATCTCCATAAGAAGGGCAGGGCTTACCACACACCTTTCTTGTCAACATTTCCTATTGACTAGCTTAGACAGCTCTTGCTCCCTCCCCCTCCCCCCCAGTGTGCTGGCTTTGTGGATCATACTGTAATGTGCCTCTCTTCCCCCCATTCATTGTCTAGATGCCTAGGTTTTGTGGATCACAATTTTGTTCCTGTGATTTTTCTAGATGCTCAAAAGTTAGGTGCCATGACACTCAGTGTCAGAATGCCTAAGTACCTTTGTGGATCTGGGCCCTATATATATATAGCCCTTGCCTTAATACCCTCTCCACCTCTTCATGTAATTAATAGATATTTAAGTTTATTTGCTTATCACTCTGATTGTGAGTGGGTCATTACGGATGTTACTAGAAACGAGGTATAAAAACAAATACAGTGGCTTGTGGAATAAGTCGATGGAAAATGGAAGTAAGAGTAGTCTGCATTTTGTTAACGCCTTCCACCTGAGTTCATCAAAGCTCTTCACAAGCACCATTGAATTAAGCCTCACAGCACAACTATGAGATAAGGAAGTTTCATCATCTTTATTTTACAGATGAGGAAACTTAGGCATAGAGCGGTGTTTTCCCCAAGGTCACATAGGAAGTTGGTGCCACAGCCAGATGTACCATCCAGAGCAGCTGGTTCCCAGTCCTGTGTTTTCCTCCCTAATAGAGCTTTATGAATAGAGGACATCTCTCTGAATTTTCAACACTGGATCAATGATGAACAGCTTTCTGTGAATATTCATATTAATAATTTGAGCTTTAAAAATTGATTGTCTTCACCCAGCTGTACCTGCCATGCAGAATGAACCTTTATGGGAAGTCCGAAAGTATGACGGCAGTACAACTGGTCATCAAGATCCTGCCTAGGATCTGGTTTCTGAAAGAGCTCCCCCTGGAGTCTGGTTAGTAAGCCACCAGAAGAAGATAACTGAGATTGAGAAAATAAATTCAGGAGGATGAATTCTAAGTAAAGGTACTTGACATTGAACTTTTGCATGGGTAAAATCACTTGGGAACACCATATGATCATTGTGCAAATAGTGTCATTTATATCCCTGCATTTTATGTAAGGTTTGACGGAGCAGTGGAAGTGAGGGCACTGGGGGCTCAGAGCAATGATTATGGCATTTTAATAAATGCCATATGTACTAATTCATACAGTGCACCAGAGTCTTCTGATGAAGTAACTGCTATGCTTACAGTTTCACTAAAACTACTGTTATCTAAATGTCACAAATCAAATCTAGCTAAATTACATTCTCATTTATGTCATCTGATTTTTATACTTGCTGCAGGCATATTTTTCTGATAAGGTAATGAAACTATAACATTGATGATTTGTTTCAGCATGTCCTTTCCCTTCAAATGCACAAATATTTCTGCAATACTTCTAGGATTATGGTATTTCTTATTCAATTTCTTGGCCAAGTTCATTTGCCCTGAGCAATATTTTTCTCTTTCCTTTAATACTTAACAGTAACATAGTTTTAAAAACAAGAATCATAGATACTTACCACTTGGCTTAGATCATATCCCCAAGGAAGAAAGAGAACTCCTGTGTTATATTTTTCCCAATGTGAAAACATAAAGTTAAGCAAGACAATGCTTAAAGATATATACATTGTGTGTACAGAAGTCCCAGTCTTTCCATTATCACGTGAGCAGATAGAAAAATAAGAGAGGATGAAGATGGAGGTAGCCCAGCTATCTAGCCCATGGTCAAATAACTCCCCCAAAGGGCTACTGGACTGAGTCCTTCGAGCATGCTTCCCATCTATAGAGTCTAGAAGTGGGGGAGCAAAAACAAAAGAAATATAATTTTGTTAGATAGATTTCATACTACTGTATGTAATAACATGGGGGAAATGTACTCATAGACCAAGAACAAATGGAGTTCTGCTCCATCAAAACTTTAGTCCTGCCCATATAGCATTGACTTCTGCCCTCATCTAAATATTTTTCTGTTACAATTCTTCTTCCTCACAAGCTTTGCCAATAGACACTTGCATTCATTACCCTGTCTCCCAATGGCCTCCCTGATATTCCGTCAAAGCACTATAGACCCAAGTCCTGCAGGAAAACATTCCTAACAGAGGGGAATAAATAACCCTAAATAATTATGTTCTACACCAGGGTAGGCAAACTTTCTGGCCCGAAAGCCACATCTGGGTGGGGAAATTGCATGCAGGACCCTGAATGTAGGGCTGGGGCAGGGGGTTGGGGTGCAGAAGAGGTGCGGGGTGTGGCAGGGGGCTCAAGGCAGAGGGTTGGGGTGTGGGGTGCAGGAGGAGTTTGGGGGATGGGCTCCAGCCTGGAGCCACTTACCTTGAGCAGCTCCAGAGTGGCAGCAGCGTGCAGCGGGGCTAAGGCAGGCTCCCTGACTACTCTGGTCCCGCACCACTCCTGGAAGTGGCCAGCCCATGTCCCTGCAACCCCTGGGGGAGAAGGGGCAGAGAGCTCTGCGTGCTGCCCTCGCCTGTGGGTACCTCCCCCAAAGCTCCCACTGGCCGCGTTTTCCCATTCCCAGCCAATGGGAGCTGAGGGGGGCGGTGCCCGCAGGCGAGGGCAGCACATGGAGCCCTCTGCCCTCCCTTCCCCAGGGCCCACAGGGATGTGGTGCTAGCTGCTTCTGGGAGTGGCACGGGGCCTGGGCAGGCAGGGAGCCTGTCTTAACCCTGCGGCGCCATGGGGGTGCCAATCCCGTGGGCCAGATGCAAAGCCCTGACGGGTCAGATCCACCCCACGGGCTGTAATTTGCCCACCCCGATCTACACAATTTTACAAATCTAACCTGATTATTCTAATGTGCAGATAGACTAATCCGTTTATTACTTTCTTTAATTCTGGGGGAAAGATTTTTTTGTGTGTGTTAAAGTCTCTGAGTTAGAGTTAAATACTCATGAAAATATTTGGGATGAAGGGGCGGGATGGGTTATTTATTTACTTATCACTTGCGAGGATTCGGATGGCTATTTGCTGGCTGAATCCTAGTAGCATCCTATAAAAAGAATAAATAATGTTTCTCTTGATCATATATTGTCAAGTCTAGTTGCTGATTTATACATACCAGTATCTTATGTTCATATCTATAGACATTTTCAGTTCATTTGTGGTGTTATTCAAGGGAGAACTTGGATCAGGACACAGGAGAGAGACTGTTTCCCTCAAATAACCTCATGAGATCTTAAATGTCTTGAAGCCAAATGACCAGGCCTAAGTGACCTGCTTTTTTGTCTCATGTTGGTGGATGACACCTCCCAGCTGTATATTACAAAGTCATAGCATTTAAGGCCGGAAGGGACCACCAGATAATCCAGTCTGCCCATCCATATATCACAGGCCACTAAACCCCACATCAATTACCCCTGAATTGAGCCCAACAACCAGAATTAGACCAAAGTATTATAGCCCTGAAAAGACCCAACTATCATGTGTCACAGGCACACGTAGGATGCATCAGTGCCTGAGGTCCCTGTAATGGCAGGGAAATGATTTGGTGACATACTCAGATGATCATTTCATTAAATCATTAAGGCTGTGCAAAGAATGATCGTTATGAAATAAAACACTTCTAGCAGTGATGATGATTGGTCAGGATTATTAGCCAAAGCTACCTGATCATCAACTTCCAGAAATGATCATGCCAATCATGTATTGTGCTATAGAGCTACAGAAATCCTGGTCAGTATATAATCTTAGCACAAATTTCAGCAATAGAGTAGAAATACTGAGGCATACACAGAGACATACACAAATCTAATCTGGTGTAAAACATTAATATGAAACTGAAAGGTCAGAACATGGTTAGAATGTTGCCATGAGCACAGGAGCAGCGCCAGGGTTTTTGCCGCCCTAGGCGGCAGCGCTCCTCCACAGTAATCGGCGGCAGCTCCTCCTCTGAAGCTGCGTTCTTGGTGGTGGGGATCCTTCCACTCCGGGTCTTCGGGGCACTTCGGCAGCGGGTTCCAGAGCGAGTGAAGGGCCCGCTGCTGAATTTCCACCAACGACTCGGAGCAGAAGAAGCCCCTCGCTGCCGAAATTCCGCAGAGGGCAGCGAAATGCCGCCCCCGACATCCTGCTGCCCTAGGCGACCGCCTAGGGTCGCCTAGTGGAAGCGCCAGCCCTGCATGAGCAGAAAAGGCAGCAAAAAGGGAAATCCTAGATTAAACTGAATCATTAAATGCACCTCAGACCAGACCTATAATGGTCATATTGTCTTTCTGGACAGATACTGGAGGATCAAGGGAGTTGCAGCATAGACAAAACTGCTCTGTGTCTTTTATTTCCCCTAGTTTCTGTAGTTGTGAGTGCCTGGGAGCTTCTTATAGAGTCAGTGGTTAAGCACCAAAGATTTCCATAAGAACCATCACTAGTATGCATGCGGACAGGACTGTCTGATGTTCATGGTCAATCTTCTCGAGGAAAGCCTGTCTAGAGTAGTCAGGAGGGCGTTAAACTAATAATAACAGTGTAAGATAAAAATAGGGTAGATATGAACACTCTGTGCAAAATTGAAATGTTGCGAACAAAATTAATCAAGGAAGCCAAGGACATGAAGAGAAGAAATTCTTTAATTGCCTAGATACCAATGCTAAAAGCCAGAATAACAAACAAGAGGAATTGGAATTGCTCATAAATTTGATGTAGTTGCTATTACAGAAATCTGGTGGGGGTGATTCACACTACTGGAATATTAAAATCAATGGTTATAACCTATTTAGGAAGGACTGAGATGACAAAAGGGGAGGAGGGATAGCACTCTGTCAAAAATGGCATTACCTGTTTCCAATTCATTGATACCTCAGAAGAAAATGATCTTGAATGCTTAAGGATCAATGTCCTAACAGATAAAGCATAAGATGCAGTATTAGTATGTGTCTTCTGCAGACCACAAAATGACACAGGGAACAGAACGATCACCTCCTTACACACCTATTTATGATGTGTAGGAAAAAAAACTGTGTGATCATAAGGGACGTCATTTTGAGTGACCTATATTGGAGGTATCATGCTCCCAGAACTAAAAGATCCTTGGAATTTCCAAATATTATAGATGACAATTTCCTAATCAAAAAGTGTTGCGTCCAACACGGAGAGATTCTATATTAGATCTTGGCTTGACAGATAACAGGGAACTGATCACAGAACTAAAAATTAATTGTAATTTAGGTATTATCATGATTTGATAATATTTATAATGTGCAAACAGAAAAAAGTCCAAACAAGAGAGATACACACTTTCACAAAGCTGAAAACAGTTATGAGCCAAATCAACTGGGAAGAAGAATTTAATCAGAAAAATGTGAATGATGATTGGAAATTGTGAGTTTATTTTTATATATATAACAAATGGAAGAAAGGAAGTTAATAATAATGAATATAAATCAGAAGCTAGGAATTGTAGAAAATTGACAAGGGAAGCAAAATGGCACAAGGAGAAATTTATTGCCAGCAGAGCTAAGGACAATAAGAAGGAGATTTTTAAAGATACTAGGAACAAAAATAATCTCAACAATGGTATTAGTGCATTACTAGATGAAAATGGCATAATTATAAATAATAATCCAGAAAAGGCAGAAGTGTTCAATAAATATTTCTTTTCTGTATTTGGGAAAAAACAGATGACATAATCATATCCTATGACCACACTCTTTCCATTCCACTTGTATCTCAGGAGGATGTAAAACAGCAACTATTAAAGATAGACATTTTTTAAAATCAGCAGATCTGGAAAACTTGCATCCAAGAATTTTAAAAGAGTTGGCTGAGGAACTCATGGACCATTAATGTTCTTCAAGAAGTCTTGGAAAACTGGAAAAATTCCAGAAGACTGGACACAAGTTAATGTTGTGTCAATATTTAAAAAGGATAAATGGGATATCCAGGGTAATTATAGGCCTGTCAGTCTGACATCAATCCTGGCCAAGATAACAGAGCATCTGATACAGGACTCAATTAATAAAGAACTAAAAGAGGGTAATATAATTAATGCCAAAAAACATGGGTTTATGGAAAAGAGATTCTGCCAAACTAACTGGATATCTTTTTTGATGAAATTGCAAATTTGGTTGACAAAAGTAATAATGTTGATGTAATATACTTCTGTAAGGCATTTGATTTGGTACCTCATAACATTTTGATTAAAAACTTAGAATAATATAAAATTAACATGGTACACATTAAATGAATTAAAAGCTGACTAACTGATAGGACTCAAAATATACTTGTAAATGAGGGATCATCATTGAACAGGTATGTTTCTAGTGGTGTCCCACAGAGATCAGTTCT
Source organism: Trachemys scripta elegans (assembly GCF_013100865.1). Classification (NCBI taxonomy): domain Eukaryota; kingdom Metazoa; phylum Chordata; order Testudines; family Emydidae; genus Trachemys; species Trachemys scripta. The sequence continues at coordinate 210,877,624 of NC_048299.1, forward strand.
TGGCCCTATGCTACATAATATATTAATGACCTGGAAAAAAACAAAAAATCATCACTGATTAGGCTTGCAAATGACATACAAATTGGGGGGTGGGGTGGTAAATAATGAAGAGGACAGGTCACTGATTCAGAGCAATTTGGATCACTTGGTAAAAGGAAACAATATACGTTTTAATATGGCTAAATGTAAGTGTACACAGCTAGAAACAAAGAACATAGACCATATTTACAGGATGGGGGACTCTGTCCTGGGAAGCAGTGACTCTGAAAAGGATTTGGGGGCTGTGGTGAATAATCAGCTGAACATAAGCTTCCAAAGCAATACTGCAGCCAAATGGGCTAATGCAATCCTTGAATACATATACAGAGGAATCTTGAGCAGGAATAGAGAGGATCTTTTACCTCTGTTTGGCACTGGTGTGACTGCTGCTGGAATACTGTGTCCTGTTCTGGTGTCTACAATTCAAGAAGAATGCTGATAAATTGGAGAGGGTTCAGAGAAGAGCCTCAAGAATGAATAGCATTAGAAAAAATGCCGTATAATGACAGGCTTAAACAGCTCAATCTATTTAGTTTAATAAAGAGATGATCAAGGGGTGACTTGACTCCAGTCTGTAAGTACTTACGTGTGGAACAAATATTTAATGATGGTCTCTTCAATGTAGCAGAGAGAGGTATAACACAATCCAATGGCTGGAACTTGAGCCTAGACAAATTCAGACTGGAAATAAGGCATACATTTTTAACAGTGAGAGTAATTAATCACTGAAACCACTTATCAAGGGACATGGTGGATTCTCCATACCTGGCAATTTTAAAATCAAGGCTGCATGTTTTTCTAACAGATCTGCTCTAGGAATTATTTTGGGGAAGTTTTACGGTGTGTGTTATACAGAAGGTCAGACTAGATGATCACAATGATCCCTTCTGGCCTTGGAATCTATGAATCATTCTTAAGAAAGGGCAAATGTTTAAGACAAAGCTATCCCATTCTGAAACATTTTGCCCCACTAAAATAATACTCCCAAAGGTAACAATGAAATTATTTTTTTATGAAAGCCGAGGACTGTAGCCAGTATCACCGACAGCAATGTCAGTACTTTCCCAAGAATATGTTTTGGTGTTGTCATGCTGCAAAAAAATTGTGCTTGCATTTGTAAGGGAGATGAGCTAGTTATCAAGCCTGCAGTTTATCAATATGGAAAGTTTCAGAATGTTGGTTTAAAAATACATCCTACGGGTGTTAAACATTTTCAGCACATTATCAAATACCTATATACCTCTACCCCGATATAACGTGACCCAATATAATACGAATTTGGATATAACGCAGAAAAGCAGTGCTCCAGGGAGTGGGGGGGGGAGAGGGGCAGGGCTGCACACTCTGGCGGATCAAAACAAGTTCGATATAACGCGGTTTCACCCATAACGCGGTAAGATTTTTTGGCTCCCAAGGACAGCGTTATATCGGGGTAGAGGTGTATTTCAGTACTTTGGGAATAGGCCAGTAATTTATTCACAACCTTTTAGTGTTTTAATTACAATATACTGGACAAAACAATATGTAGATATGAGTTATGCAAATCCTCTTTTCATACTTTACCTAAAGCATAAGCACAAAAGGTAGTACAAGCACCAAACAGCCATACCCATGTTGGAACAATTCCAGGACTGGCACCTGCAAGATATGGGGTGAGTGGAGGGGTGGGAAGGAATAACAGTGGTTATAACTAATGAAATCCACCTAAAAGTCTTGTGTGCAATAGCAGATGTATATATGTGTATGTGCATATCACCATTATGTGAAAAAGAATTAAAACAAGATATTTTTGTGAACTGGAAGCAATGTGCACCATCAGCAATCTATATTAATTACACTTCACTGAATTTAGTGGGATAATGGAGGCCCAGGGTATTTACAAGTACGTTCATATTGTAAAAGGGAAAAAATATACAATAGATTATTGCAGCTGAAGTGATTACAACATTGTATGAAAGTAATGAAAATAGGGCAAAAATCTTCATTCAGGTTCTGTGCAGACCACTCATCAACTAATTAGTTAATATTTGTGCAATGCACTGTGTCATTTTTAAGTTCTTAGTAACATATTGTTCTTAGTAACATAAATGAGATCTTTGTGCAGTTTTACTGTACAGATCAGAGAGGAAAACTTTGCCCATAGGCTAGAGGGAATATAGTAGACATAGTTTCTCTTGATTTTTGGAAAGATGCTTGATACAGTGATTCTTGATATTCTTGCATTTAAACCGGGGACAAATGTGAATTGTATAGAACTACAAGATGGCTACAAAACTGCTATTTTTTTTAATCCTTGTTTATTTAGAGCATTAGGTCCCTGCCCAAAAGAGCATGCAATCTAAATTAGACATAACCCGGTGAGGGTATCCCAATAATAAATGTTCATATATACAAACCTTTTCAGTTTTCTTACAGTCTGGCTGGTGCAGCAGGAAGCACAGCACCAGGTACAGAAATAATGTGCAGCTCATTTAACACAACCCAGGCAAATGGCTCTGTGGTCAGTGTGGTAAATGTTGTTCTTCCCAAATTGGTCTACAAACCCAGGCAAAAATCCATTAGTACAAATTGTGATTGTTGACGTCATCCTTGAAATCGGAGTGAGTGGTATTAGTAATTCAGTCCATTATACAGATACGTTTGGATTTGGAGCCTGAGAAAATGTAGATCTAAATTTGTCAGGGGAGAGCAGGTGTTTTGAATCCGTTTCTGTAGTTTTGTATTTGGCCTGAAAAAGACTTGAATTTGGAGGTGAAACTCACTTATTTTGATATCAGAAAAGAAGGGAAATGAATACTGGTCTGGACACAGATCTTAGATATTATGGTCTCTGAGGTAAATGAAAAAACTCTATGGAAGGCATGGGTTTTTCTTTTTTATTATCTTATTTATGAACGACTATGGCATTAGAATCCTGTGATAGTGCCTGATCCTGCACCACTGAATTCAATGGGAGTTTTGACTTTAATGGGTACAGGATCAAACCCATAGTGTAAAATTTCAGCTAAATGACCTTCTGTGAGTCTTTGCAATTCACAGTCCTGATCCTGCAATGAGATGTGGGCAGGCAGGCCCCACTGCATCCGCATGGAGCCCCACTGAAATCAATATGGCTTTGTGTGGGAGGAGGCAGGCAGGTATCTTGCAGGAATGTGGTTTGAGTAGCTCTACAGTTCTAAAAACCAAATGGATAATTACCTGATGCAGTGTAGTCCCAGTCATAAAAAGATAACAGAAAATAATTAATTAAAATCATCAGAAATCCAGAGAAGGTTAACAAGTTAGGAGCAATCCACAGAGGCACTATCTGTAAAAATATTTAAAAGAAAAATCACATTGATGTTAAGAAGCCATATTTTAACAGAACACGTCACAACATTTGTAATAAAGAGAAGTATGTGTTAATAAATCAAGGGTTTCTATAAGTGCAAAATCAGCAAATATTTCACAATTTTAAAGATTCCTCAATTTTTTAAATTAAAAAGTTCTGGAAAATATGCAAGAAATTTTCTTCTTAAATATTGTCTTTTTTGCCTAAATCTTTTAGTGACATTTTTAATAAATAATGTAGTTTAGAAATGTTCTATTTCATGCATATACATATTTAATTATGGTCCTTGTTCTCCCAAGTACTACATTGAAAGTTTCTCATGCTTTTAGACACTAGAAAAGCAAGAAGACTGCAGGTACCACAGTGTGGTAACTCAGCATCCAGGCAACACTGTAACAAAGGACTCCACTCCCATACTGTAATAAGTAATTCTACAGGCAGAAATTCTGCAACCCCTTTTTTTCTATAAATAAACACTTTCAGATGTGACACACCCACAAAACAGTATGACTTTATAGGGGGGGTACCCCTTATAAAATGAACTCCCTGAAGCAAAAAGATCTTTCTGCTCCCCTGGGATATAAATGTTCTGCACATAGTCCTCCCTCAAGGTATAAAGATGGCTTGCATACATATGCTGTAGTTTGGCTCCTCTTCATATGCTGTCTCATTATGGGAAGGGTCTACAATGGACGCATGCATAACAGAAATGCTCCTAGCACATTGTAAAATCATGGCATAAAGCCAGTTTTCCTCCACTTTCTGTTTTTTCATGATATCAGTGGAAAGTGAACAGATGTCTAACCAAGAATGTTTATGACATCCAAAAAATGTGTAATAAATGAAAGTAACATACAGTGATACTATCAGACATGATACCGTACCTAAGAAATATGCACTCACCAGCTAGTTATGCTCAGAACTCCCAGATGAATCTCCTACCTACATGGATATCTTGGCTGCTCTGCTAATATTCAGATAAACGCGTAAACCAGCTACAATAAGGTAGTTTTCTTTCTCTTCTTGGGATCTGAATGTGTCTGCCTTGCTCTATAGCTATCTCTCCTTCAGTGCTGGATTCTCCTCATGTCTCTCATAATGCAGTAAAAGTGTGTGCATAAATGCAGGGTGAGCTGACAAGTGGATGCTTTCCTTTCTGTTCTGGAATACACAGATACATGCGCCATAAATAGGGTTAAACTGGCACATGAAAAGCTAGACCTAATTCCTACGCATCCATATTCATACATTTTTTATAGACCATCACACTTTGTTCTTTACTTGACTGGCTCTGCAAGACTTTTTTTCTTAACTGCTCTAGGGCACAAGGAAGAGAGGAAATATAGTGCAGTGGGGTTTCTTTGGCTTCATGGATTCAAAAAATACAGAATTTATTCATATCTTGTGTATATGAATGTATATAAGTATGGCAAATTGTATAGGATAGCTGAACCAAAAGGAAAGAGATATCTCAGTCCTCCAAAGGCATGTTTTTATTACCCAGTGTTTAATAAACAAATTTCAAGCAATTTGTTTAATTTCTAATAACATTCCTAAAACTCTCTCTCATCTCTCTACTGTGATGTACCTTTCTGGTCACATCAAAGTCAAATGTCATACTGTGAGATGTAGGTTCAGTATTATTTGCTAGATTATTGCTTCTAGCCCAGTTCTTGTATTTACTATGGATACAAAACACAAAAATAAATAATCTGAATAAATAAAGGTGGTTTGCAAAATTTACCAGCTAAGGATAATATCTATTCACTTACCCTTACCATTAAGATACAATTTTACTTGCTGTTAGAAAAAAATAATTACTCCCTTTGTGAGCAAGTGAGTAAAATTTTGTAGGGCTGAGTGAGAGGAGCTGCAGTCAAACCTATTCTCAGTACTCAGAATATTCAGTACTTAAAATATTCATTTGGTTCTCACTTGTCCTAGTTGGCCAACTAAGTTTTGGAACAGAGCAAAATGTCTATAGGTCTACTGGTTCTGTGGCTTGGCTCCTGTAGAAACAACCAGAAACCAGTCAAACAATCCTAATGGACTCTACTGAAATTTCTACTACATACTGGATCCCCCATTTTGGCTGTGCATTCCCACGTCCTCTACAGGAGTTAACAGTGGTCAGTCTAGCATTCAAGAGATGTTCTCATCTAAAACATGGCCCAAGGTGTATGATTTTAAAAAGAAACTTTTACAAAAGCTGAGAACAATAGAAATAATTCTATGATTTTTTTTATTCCGGTGGAGGCAGGTTATTTTTAAAAAAAACCCACTATCCTGCATTGCTCCAGATTAGAACTGATAGTGAAAATAACTAGGAGCAAAAGTGAAGCTGACTGTCTTCATTGCTGAAGCTGAAAGAAATGCAAAGAGTAGAGAGGCTCCCACTCCAGAGATTTTGGCTCCAGACCCAAAGTTTGAGGGAGGTTTCATTCCACTATTCTGGTTTGGGCCCATCTTTAGCAGAAAGATGGCATGTACAATGGCAAGCCCAAAGGCAAGAATTTTTAATGAATCCATAAATTCGGGGGGTTGTACCTTATGACTGGAGAACTGCAAATATAGTACCTATATTTAAGAACATTTTTTTTAAAAGTGATCTAGCAAACTACAGGCCCACTAGATTGACCTCAGTTGTGTGCAAGGTCTTAGAACAAATTTTGAAAGAGAGAGTAATTAAAGACATAGGATAATTAGGAATAAGATACAACATGGTTTTACAAAAGGTAGATCTTGCCAAACTAACCTGACCTCTTTCTTTGAGAAGATAACAGATTTTCCAAATGAAGGAAATGCAGTACATCTAATCTACCTGGATTTCAATAAAGTATTTGATACAGATCGTAGCCGTGTTAGTCTGGATCTGTAAAAAGCAACAAAGTGCCACAGGACTCTTTGTTGCTTTTTACAGTTCCATATGAGAAATTATTAGTTAAATTGGAGAAGATAGGGATAGAGAAGATACAAGGATCGAAAGATGGGTAAGGAACCGGTTAAAGGAGAGACAATAATCATATTGAAAGGTGAACTGTCATGCTGGAGGGAGGTTACTAGTGGAATTCCTGTAGGTTCATTCTTGGAATCAGTCTTATTTAACATTTCCCCAAAAATGGGAGTGTGCTAATAAAATTTGTGTCTGACACAAAGTGGAGGAGGATCAGAATATCATACAAGAAGATATGGACTATCTTGAAATCTGGAGTACTAGAAATAGGATGAAACTTAATAGTGCAAAATGCAAGATCATGCACTTAGGGACAAACAACAAGAGCTTTTGTTATAAGCTGGGGACTTACCAGTTGGAAGTGACAGATGAGGAGAAAGACCTGGATGTACTGGTTGATCCCAGGATGACTATAAGCTGCTACTGTGGTATAGCCACGAAAAAGGCTAATGCAATCCTAGGTCACATTAGGTGAAGTATTGCCAATAGAGATAGGTTAAATTGGTCTTACTTGAGTTTTTTGAGAGCAGACTTAAGGAGCTTTGGTTGATTTTTAGCCTAACCAAAACCTGAAGGGAGATATGATTGCTTTCTACAAATACGTCAGAGGGATAAATACCAGGGATGGAGAAGAGTTATTTAAGTTAAGGGTCACTGTTGGCACAAGAACAAATGGATATAAACTAGCCATCAACAAGTTAAGGCTTGAAATTAGATGAAGGTTTCTAACCATTAGAGGAGTGAAGTTCTGGAACAGCCTTCCAAGGGGGGAGTAGTGGAGGCAAAAAACATAACTGGCTTCAAGACTGAGCTTGATAATTTTATGGAGGGGATGGTATGATGAGGTTGTCTACAATGGCATATGGTCCATCTGTGTCTACTACTAGCAAATACCTCCAATGGCCAGAGATGGGACACTAGGTGCGGAGGGTTCTGAGTCATTACAGAGAATTCTTTCCCTGGTGTTTAGCCGGTGAGTCTCTCCTGCATGCTCCGGGTCTAACTGATCATCATATTTGTGGTCAGGAAAGAATTTTCCTCCTAGGTCAAATTGGCAGAGACCCTGGGGGTTTTCTTGCCTTGGGACCCAAGTCCCTTGCTAGTCTGAACTAGAGTAAATGGTGGATTCTCTGTAACTTGAAATCTTTAAATCAAGATTTGAGGACTTCAGTAACACAACCAGAGGAGATGGGCCTAGTGCTGGCATGGGTGGATGAAGGTCTCTGGCCTGTGATGAGTAAGAGGTCAGACTAAATGATTATGATGGTCCCTTCCAGTCTTATAGCCTATGGAGTCTAAAGTCAACAAAAACCAGAATCAGTCAAAAGTAAATGAAGTTTTGAAAATTCTAGTACACCAGGGTTGTGTTAGGAAGACAGGCCAAGATATTTTAAAATATATATTTATATGATTTTTAACTTGACAGGGTCCCTTTAAACTCCATGGCAACAGGCTGCAGAATGTAACCTTCTTTCTATGGAGGCCATAGAGTGAAGCTGTTCCTCAGTTCCCATTCTCTCCCTCCAACTTGAGGTGCCCCAGAATACCCATGGAGTAACAAACACTTGTTGCCAGTTTAGGGGAACTTCTGCAGGCTTTGGAGCATAGGGAAACATGTGATGAAGGCTCTGCTCCTCTCCTTATGTTGGGTTTTTTTAGGAAGTGGAAGTAGCCCCTGGGGAGGGGGGGCTTTTCTATTCCACCATAGCCCTCTATAGCATGATAGGGACAGAAGCATCTGGTCCTGAAATGCCAACTACCAGGGTTAATTATGTTAAAATTGCTCCCTTGCATTCTCTGATTTGATCCTAAAGTGAAGTCACAGAGCTGAATTTGTGACATCACAATCATTTTCATGACAAAACACCGAGAATGTTTATGGGATTATGACTTCATTGCTGGATCAGGGATAAGTAGTGGCTGTGTTGTTAAACAAACATGGAAGGAGCTAAAAATTACTAACCAAATACATCCATTTCTTTAGCTATATATGATGTCTGCTCTCAAGTTTGCTCCACTATACAAATTCTCCTTTAATATGCCTGTACAGATGCCATTATTTTCCTGAAGGTGAATATGGAAGTACATGTGACGGGTTAGATCACAGAAATCCCCTGGGGGCTGCCAACTGATGTGCCAAAACTACTTCTGCCCCTGCTTTCCCTGCCAGCTTGGGACTCCAGCACCCTATCTTGTTGAGCCAGACACGCCAGTCTGCTCCAACACAGACCCAGGGTTTGAACCATGTGCCCCAAAGCTGCAGACTTAACTGAAAGCAACTTAAGACGTGTTCCTGTCTTTAACACTCAGATGCCCAACTCCCAATGGGGTCCAAACCCCAAATAAACCTGTTTTACCCTGTCTAAAGCTTATACAGGGTAAACTCATAAATTGTTCACCCTCTATAATACTGATAGAGAGATATGCACAGCTGTTTGCGCTCCCCCCCCCCCGGTATTAATACATACCCTGTATTAATTAATAAGGGTTAATTAATAAGTAAAAAGTGATTTTATTAAATACAGAAAGTAGGATTTAAGTGGTTCCAAGTACTAACAGACAGAACAAAGTGAATTACCAAGCAAAATAAAATAAAACATGCAAGTCTAAGCCTCGTACAGTAATAAAACTGAATACAGATAAAATCTTACCCTCAGAGATGTTTCAATAAGTTTCTTTCACAGACTGGATGCCTTTCTAGTCTGGGCACAATCCTTTCCCCTGGTACAGCCCTTGTTCCAGCTCAGGTGGTAGCTAGGGGATTTCTCATGATTGCCGCCCCTTTTGTTCTGTTTCCCCCACTTATATATCTTTTACATAAGGCGGGAATCCTTTGTCCCTCTGGGTTCCCACCCCTCCTTCTCAATGGAAAGACACTAGGTTAAAGATGGATTCCAGTTCAGGTGACATGATCACATGTCACTGTAAGACCCCAAGCCTTAATTCTTCCCAGCCTGACTCACAGGAAGGCTTGCCTGCCAACAGAGCCATCCACAGTCAATTGTCCTGTTTGAAGGGTGCCATCAAGATTCCAAACCACCATTAATGGCCCACACTTTGCATAATTACAACAGGCCCTCAAAGTTATATTTCATATTTCTAGTTTCAGATACAAGAGTGATACATTTATACAAATAGGATGACGACACTCAGTAGATTATAAGCTTTGTAATGATACCTTACAAGAGACCTTTTGCATGAAGCATATTCCAGTTACATTATATTCACACTCATCAGCATATTTTCATAAAATCATATATAGTGCAACGTCACAGTACAGATTTATATGAGACTTATTAGCTACTATTTTACCCCAGTTGCAGTAAATCTAATTGTGAGCAGCTTCATTTAAAAAAAAAAAAGAAAGAAAAAAAATCTGCTGATGCCATTGCATCCGAGTGATAGCGCCTCCCAACATTTTTGGTGATCATAGTAACTGCTCCCATTTTCAGCTTGTTAAAGAAATATCCAGCTCCCTGGACAAGTTCCCTTGGGAGAATATTAGACAGTGCTTGTTTGTAATCATTTGCACAACAGAAAGATAAAGAGATGCTGGTGGTAGAAAGCATATGCTGTAGAAAAAATAACTTGTACTAAGGATGTCTTTCAATGTCTCCAAAAATTCAGTAATGAGGAATGTGATGGCAACTGATGTTTTCTGTTATAATGATGACAAACAATAGGTACAACACTGGTAACAGATACATAAAAATCTAAACATATCCATCTCAAATATATCTATCGATTCAGTACGCTCTTGTGTGGTGGGGGTTTCGAGGGTTGTTGTTTCATTTTTTATAGGTTTAATTTCAGCTTTTTAAAATCAGTATCTATTGTTTAAAATTAAATCTACCTTCTGCACCTTAAAACAAACCCTTACATTATGATTGGATAGTTCTTATAAACAATAAGACTCTTACCTTTACAATTCTGTTCCAGAGGGGCTGCATAACATAGACTGATAACGGGTTTGTGTCCACAGCACTGTACTGTGAGCAAAGAAACAAACATGTAAAAATGCAAGACATTGAGAACACTGTTTTCCATGGGTAGAATATGGCCTTCAGCATTTAGGAAAAATCAACCTAAATTTGATTGATGTAAGTGTATTTCACCCTGATTGCCACTAATGAAGGTTTAATTTAATTAAGATGTGCTGACCTGGTTTATAGTACATTGCCAATAACAAATGGATTTTGTGGAAGACAAATGGAAGACAAATATCCTGAGACTTAGATTTAAATATATAATACACACATACACATACACACACACACACATATGAAGATTTCACTTTGACAAATTAGTACAGATTAGTTCTATAACCACTCTATGCATAGAATTCCCATTGACTTCATTAGCTATCCTTTAAAGTCTTTTAACTGAAGTTAAATTGTCTTCAGTAGCACCCTTTGAAATGTGTATTCTCAGCAGTAGTATATTTCTAGCATGAATGTGGGATTTGAAGAAAACTACAGCATTATTCTCCTTTACATCTCTTTTAGAAAACAGCCATGAAAGCTTTCATATGCCAAAGTGATCATTCATGACTTCACCATGCTATTACTGTAAGCTAATTTCACTGTAAGAAAACATTTCCAGGAGAGACTTGGGTTACTAAAATAAAATGTCCCTAAAGGCCAGATTTTTAAAGGTATTAAAGTGCCTTAAATTGCAGATAGGTGTCAAGTGGGATTTTCAAAAGCACCTAAGCACATAACTCCCATTCATTTCAATAAGCAAATTTCACCAGGTGTGATTTAGGAGCCCAAATACCTTTAGAAATCTTACCCTAAATGTCCTCTCTTTGGATTATTGTTATCTGTTCCTGAACTAACATTATGAGTCATTTCTTCTTCACCAGTCAGTATCAAGACTATGTAACTTGTGTAATATTCTTAGAACCAGATCATGAATCAGGATTTCCTAGGTCCCTGCATCTGTTCAGTGTTCCTTTAATTTAAATGGGACTCAGCACTAGGGTAAGGGTCTGCTCTACCAGATCCCAGGTTTTTCGTTGCTAATACTATCTATGTCTGGCAACTCTTTGAAAACGGAAAGGTCCTTTGTTCATAGAATTATAGAATCACAGAATATCAGGGGTGGAAGGGACCTCAGGAGTTTGGCTCTGTGAAGATGTTAGCTTTCCTTTGGGTGAAACATTGAATACTTGTGTGTATATGTAGGAGCTGGATTTTATAATGTACTATGAGAATTAATGTATGATTTAATTTCATCCTGTCACCCACCCCTTTTGAATAGCAGAAAGGAATGACAGACCAGAACAATCCTTATGAGTGATTATGGTCATCCTTTTGTTTTAGAATAGGTTATAAAGCTACTATGGTTTCCTATATGTATTACAAATTAGGAAGTAAGAGACAGGATTCTCTATTGTATCTATGTTAAGAAGATTAGAGGAATGTTGAGGGCCTGAAGCCCCAATGTGAATTGTTTTAGTTATAAGATTTAGCAAGGCTTGATTTACAATGTATTCTGCTGAATATACAATACTGCTGTCTGCATACCTTTGAAGGTATCTGTAAGAGATTGTTTGTGTGAATGAGGCATGCATGCATCAGAAAAAGATAAGGTGTGAAAGTCATCACAAATGTCCAGATGGTCAAGAAGAAGTGAGAGACTTGGAAAGACCAGGAGACAATCAGAAAACATCCATTGTATCCGATGTTAAACATGTTAGCAGCATTGACGACCTCAGAGGTGAGGCAGGCACCCCCGAAGGCGAGACAACAAATAAGAGATAACGATGGGAAGCCTGACAATAACCATCAAATGATAACACCACTTAAGGACTAATGATGACAGGATGACATTGCAAAATGCATGGACTCAAATGGAAATTTACAACTATAAAGCTGGGGTGTTTTGCCATGGAACTCTGGGTTCAGTCCTGCAAAGCCTCGGAGCATCAGATCGCAACCGACAGAACCCAGCTCCACACTCGTGCTCAATCTAACTGGCCATTAGATTGACTCGAGCTACAACAGACTGGTAACTATGAACATCACTGGCAGGAGTGTGTGTGTGTGTGTGTGTGTGTGTGTGTGTGTGTGTGTGTGTGTGTCTAAAAAGCATATGCTAACTGTGATATTCTCAATAAATAAATAAACTGTCTGTACTGGGCTATCTTGATTATCACTTCAAAAGGTTTTTTTTTTTTTCTCTTTCTCTCAGAGTTGGTAAGACAACTCCCACCTGTTTATGCTTTCTGTATGTGTGTATATATATCTCCTCAATATTTATTCCACTCTGTGTGCATCCGAGGAAGTGGGCTGTAGTCCACGAAAGCTTATGCTCTAATAAATTTGTTAGTCTCTAAGGTGCCACAAGCACTCCTGTTCTTTTTGCGGATACAGACTAACACGGCTGCTACTCTGAAACCTGTCAATAAATGCTGTGTATTTACCTTCCTCTATAAAGATCCTGTGTGCTTTGTATGAGCATAACATATACTTCTCCATAATAATGCTACATCCAGTATCTATGTCTTCTGTAAAACAAAACTGCACCAAGTACTTTGTTCTTACTTGAACAAAACAATATTGTTCCTTAAACCTGAATACTTATCTGTGTATTATTGGCAGGCTGGTAGCCTGCCTATTATTAAGTTTGCCCAACACTTCCCATTGTAAGACCCTGTTTTCAGTTGCATATAACTTTGTCAAACTTTAACTGTTTGGGTTGAAAATGTTCATGATAGATATCTGCGTCAGGCTTGTTTTGTTGTTTTCATTTTTGAACATTTGCCAGAACAAGGCTAGGGGAAAATACATTGTTTTGCCCATGTTAAAAATTCTGTTGACCTTTTCTTTTATTAAATGCTGTGGCACCCCCATGCTTTGAAGAAGGGACTTGACTTTTGGCAGGAGTTGGCCCTTGTGTCAGGGATGTGCCTTTTGCCTTCCCTATGAAATCTGTCCAAATGATGAGCTTTTGAATAATTGCCATTTGCACATGCTCAATAGACCTCTTCAATTTTAACAAATAAAATCTCGGAAGATTCCTGAGTATGCTCCATTCCCTCACAGCTCCTATGCATAAGCAGACTGTGCATGTGCCATCCCCACAGAATGACTGAGCATGCTCCATCCCCAGGCTACGGGGCCAGCCTGTATTGACTGCGCCCAGCTGCTCTGCGTCGGGGTGGGGCCAGCCACTGGTACTGACAGCAGGGAACTAAGAGCCTGTCTCTCCTCTGTTCTCAGTGACCCCTCCTTCCCTTGCTGGCAACCATGGAGGAGGAAGCCATCTAACTTGAATGAAGGGGGTGGGAAGCCAAACTAGAGGTAAGGGAAAAGAGTAGATAGGGCCAAGAACTCTAGTGAGGATAGAACTGGAGAGGGATGTGAAACTATGATTGAATTGGAGGGGGAAGTCTGGGACTGGTTGGCAAAGGAGACTGGGATCTGGAGAGGAGATGGACTGGTTGGGCAAGAAGACTTGAAGCCTGAGGGAGAGGGGAGGCTGGGATTGGGAGCCATATGTAGTGGAGAATGGGACTCGGAGCCAGTGAAGGAAATGGGGAGATGAGAGCCAACTGTCATAAAGGAGTAGAGACACTGAGATCAATGAAGAGCTAGGGGAAGAGAGGAGATTGGGACTGGCTAGCCAAGGAGACCGGGGACAAGAAGTTGCAGCAGGAAGGGGGAATTGGAACTATCTGGGTAAGGAAACTGGGATTGGGTGTGGGGGCACAGAGAGACTAAGAGTTGGGGGGAGACTGGGGCTTGGACAGAGACTGGAGGGAGAGATGGGGACTGGCTGGGCAACGAGACTAGGATGGAAATCCCGAGGAGTGGAGGGTAGGGCTGCGTAGGCAAGGAAAAAGGAGGACTGATACCAGGACTGGTAAGAGACAGGACTGGGACAGGGACAGCTTGGAGGGAAACAAGCAGAAGAGTCTGTGCCCATCCTTCAGAGCTTGGAGCCAAAGATTCCAGAGTCTCACTACTCCCCTGCTGTCAGCAAATCCCTGTGAAATCCATGTGCGTCCCGTCCCCCTCTAGTGCGGGTCCACATAGATAACAACTGACTCCGTTATTTCAAGAACCAGAATCTGTACAGTGGAGCTATAGGTTCCAACCCTGCTGGTGACCCATCTGGACGTCAGAATGATTCCACATGATGGAATTTCTGTTTTTTGAGTGTCTTTAACTGTCCCTTTTTTTTCTGTAATCCCCTGCCTCATCCTACAGACAAAAGCCTCAATCCTGATTCATCCCCAGAGCAGGGCCAGCCTGTGCACTAAATCAGGCAGGTGTCCTGTGGAAAAAATAGTATGTCATCCTGTCATTAAAGACTATCATAATGCGCGTGCACAAGAGGGCAGAACTAGGGTTGCATGGAAAACCTTAATACTGGAATTTCCTAACTTTTAAATGCTTAACTTTGCAACATTAATAATGTTCTTTTAACATAGTTTGTGTGTGTGTAATTTTATATGTATATTTACTTGTATAATTGCCTGTAAATATACCTTTAAAACAAAAACATTAATGCCTTGTAGGCCTACTGATGATTATTGAATTTTGTGAATTTGCAATACACAGGTTAAAAAAACCAAGGATGATACCTATCACAAAACCTGATTTGCTCATTTATTTTCTTACGTGTAATTCAGTTTCAACTATTTATAATATTTCAAACTGTACAAGTACATGTGGTAGAATCTGTAAAAATCATTAGATTTTAGTTATATGCTATTATATATCAGTCATTTGCTAGTAAATATTGGTGAGAGATGGGCAGAAAATGACATTTTTGTGTAAAATTATAAAATGTATAGTTTAGCTAAATTAAAATTATTGTATTTGCTCTAAATAATTAAAGAAGCTCTTACTGTAGCCTTTCTGCTCATTTTGTCAACCATGTTATTTCCAAGATGTCACTGTTATGCTTAGGGTTGCCAGGTGTCTGTCCAAATTATAAGCTTTTGAACCAGCGGGGCAGGGGTGTTTAGTTTTGTACAATTAGAACCAGAACACCTGGTCAAAAAGGTGTTCCAGTCAGCACCACCAACCCTGCCTGCCCTGGCTCCGTGTGGCTCTCAGAAGCGGTCGCCAGGTCCCTGCGTCCCTAGGGGCATGGGTGGCCAGGGAGACTCCATGCGCTGCCCCCACTCCTAGTGCCGGCTCCGCTGCTCCCATTGGTCGTGGGCGCAAGGGCAGCGCGTGGAGCCTCCCTGGCCGCCCATGCACCTAGGGGCAGCCAGAGCCTGGCAGCTGCTTCCTGGGAGCCGCAGTAAGCGCCACAGGGACTCCACACCCACTCCCAGATCCTTGCCAGAGCCCAGAGTCCCCTCCTGCACCCAAACTCCCTCCCGGAGCCTGCACCCCCCCCCCAACACTCTGCCCCAGCCCTGAGCCCCCTCCTGCACCTCAAACCCCTCATCACTGACCCAACCCCAGAGCCCACACCCCCAGCTGGAGTCCTCACCCCCTCCCATGCCCCAACCCCATGCCCCAGTCTGGAGCCCTCTCCCTCACCCTGAACCCCTCATTTCTGGCCCCACCTGGAGCCCACACCCCCAGCCCAGAGCCCGTACCCCTGCCCCCCGCATCCCAACTCCCTGCCCCAGCCCTGAGCTGCCTCCTGCACCCCAAACTTCTCATCTCCGGCCCAACTCCAGAGCCTGCACCTCCAGCTGGAGTCCTCAACCCCCTGCACCCCAACCCCCTGCTCCAGCCCGCAGCCCTCTCCCGCACCTCAAACCCCTCATCCCACACCCACCCTGAGCCCACATCCCCAGTCGGAGCCCTCACCCCCCTGCCCCAGCCTGGTGAAAGTGAGTGAGGGTGGGGGAGAACAAACGATGGAGGGAGGGGGGATGGAGCAAGCGGGGCGGGGCCTCGGAGATGGGGTGGGGCAGAGACTCCGGGAAGGGTGGGGCAGAGGGTGAGACAGGGGTGTTTAGTTTGTACGATTAGAAAGTTGGCAATCCTAGCTATGCTGAGAGTTCTTCTGATAGCATATATACATTTATTTTTTAAAAAGGAGGAAAATGCATTACATAAACTAAATTTAATTTGTAGGATGGGGTTGAGTTTACCACTAGCCTGTATGTACTGTATTCACAATTGTATCTACAGTACTTTATCAGCACGTTATCTCCATATTGTATCATCCAAACCTTAACTGCACTGATTGATTTTTTTTTTTTGATTTTTTTTTTTTTTGGATGGTGCTGCTTGCTACTAAATAACAGAAGTTTGGAACAGTGCATGTTTGTGCTTGTATGAATATTCAGATTGATGTGTGCATCAAGCCATATTCCCGTATGGCAAATGGATAATCATGTGGTATATATTGTGGAGTGGGGGTGCATATATATAGTGTGGGTGGGTGAGGTGTGATATTCCCTATGGCAAATGGAATAGTCAGTTAGTATATATTTGAACTACTGAGACTTCATGTAAGCATGAAGAGCCCTAAAGTTTCCCTCTGTCCCTCCCTGCACCCCCCATTCCAAGCCTCATTGCCTTTCATTTTCAGAGGAAGATTTCAATGGTAGTTAGGTGCCCAAAACAGTTCTGAAGATCTGCCCCTTCGTGCTTTTGAGAATCTCACCCTTAAGAGTTCAATTATGAACTTAAGTGCCCAACTTCAGGCTCCTATTTTTGAAAATGTTGGCCGGTGTATATAAAAAATTCACATTCAAGTGAATGTATCCAAAGGGTAAATAACTTTGTTGTTAACGATGATGCAATTTTGTTTTGAAGTGTCCAAGCTTTTATGCTAGAGATACATTTTTAATAAAAACAAATTTTAGCACGTGATACCACAAACACTTATGCCCATGCTTAACTTTAAGCATCTTGATAGTTCTATTAAAGTCAATGGTACTATTTCTGTGAGTAAAATTACCTGCTTAAGCATGAGTAGAATCTGGGTCTTAATTTGCAATATTTTTTTTTTTGCCGATGGCAATTTTGTAAAATTCAAATAAAATACCTGACTATTCATAATATTTTTTAAAAACCCACATTTATAATTTAGTTCATTGTAAATTTTAATCTGAAACTGCAGTTGCCCAAATTTGCAAATTAGTTTTACACACCCTTGACTAATTTAAATAAATTATTCTTCTTTTTAAATCAAGTGACTGATCATTATTTCAATTATTTAAATATCCTTGTTTTATATTGCTCCACCCTGATGTATTGTGATTATTTTTCTTTAGGGCAAAACCTACAGCTTTAAGAGATGTCTGATGTCATCACTAAGAAGCCCAAGATACTGTAGTTTGCCAGCATAAGTAATGAGAAATCACTAATATCATACACAGGCTATCTGATAACATGCTGGACAGCAAATTCGACAAATTCAGTCATATTGAAACAAGAACAGTTAGGATAAAAAGAGGTAGTACCACTTGACCTTTAATCTTGCTCTTTCCTCCTCACCCACCCTCTCTTTTTCCCTTAAGCACACCATAACATTAAAATACTAAAATATCTATTAAAGAACAGTAAAATACAGCTTCGCGGCCAAAGTACTCAGAAACTCTCCAGAACATCTACCTGCTCCCAAGGAGAAAACCCACATCAACTCATTTTCTAGAAATATTTATATTGATCTTAATTGTAAATATGGATCTTTAATATACCTAAAAACAGTGAAACAAAATCAACACTTGCCAGCAAATGAAAGCATTTAAACTGCTTTGCATAAGAAAGGTATTAGTTTTTTGTTTTTTGGTGAAGTCATAAGCCTTGATGATAACTCCAGGGGTGAGTGTCATTATTTTTAGTAAAACATTGTGGACTGCAGCAATATTCTGTCACTTACATGCAGACTTTTCAAGAACAATTTACAGTATATGACAGAGTCACTTACAGTACATTGGAAGGGAGAAAGGGTTCCCCTGTTCTTGGATGAACTGTGGACTTTTGGAAAGTGGGGAAATGTTCAGGAAGATGTGAAAAACTCGAATAGAGACCTGCTCTTTTTTATTTGCTGATCTGTTTTAGTTAAACTGAAAAAAACACATGTATAAACTGGATGGTGCTGTGAGAGGCATTCAGACATTCTTCTTTCAAGGGAAAAAGCAGCTATGTTCTGTTCCAAAGAAAATACTCAGAGCCTTCAAGACCATAAGTTTGTTGCTCCTGGCTCTTTAGGAGACCAAACTATTCAGTAAAACAGATTCCTAAATTGTGGTCTCTGAACCCTTCTTGATTGTTAGACTTAGTTGGCTGAGGGAGGTAAGTATTATAATCCTTTATTTTTCTGAAGTAAAAATGAGTCAGACAGGTAAAAGCCCACATTCTTAAGTGCACTCTCTAACTTTGAGTGCCCAGCTTTAGAAATGTACGGTCATATTTTCAGAGATACTGAGCATATACGGCTGCAATGAAGTCAAAAGAAGTTGTTTGATGCTTAGAACCACTTAAAATTATGCCTTAGCTCTCTGGAGTTAAGCACCTGAATATTAAAGCACCCAAAGTTAGATGCAACTTTGTAGGAAGAAAATGTCTTCGAGAACTAGATAAATTCACAGAGATTAAGTCCATTAATGGCTATTAGACAGGATCTGTAAGGAATGGTGTCCCTAGCCTCTGTCTGTCAGAGGGTTGAGATGGATTTCAGGAGAGAGATCACTGGATCATTACCTGTTAGGCTCACTCCCTCTGGGGCACCTGGCATTGGTCACTGTCAGTAGACAGGACACTGGGCTGGATGGAGCTTTGGTCTGACCCAGTATGGCCGTTCTTATGTTCTTAGGTCATTTATGAAAATATGCTTTTTCCAAAGTCACAGACTCTGTGACTGAGTCCTTTTAGAATCCAGATCTTAGTTCCAAATCCTGTGCTTTAACCACAAGACTATCCTTCCTCTGTGCTTAAATCAGCTGTAAATATGGCTGTAGCAATACCAGTTTTTTTCTGGTGCAGATAAGGCTTTAGACAGAGCACTAGAGCATAACACTAAGGAAATAAATGAAGGTACTGAAGAAACTGACTGGCTCACAGTTTAAACACTAAATCCTCATGACACCAGTAATACTAATAATGACCGTTGTAAAAGCTGCTAGATAGAGCAGGCCTGTGGGGTTGTACTGGGCAACTATGAGCAGAATTAGGCCCATTTTCAGCTTCCAATAAATGTTTATTGTTGCAAAAGTAAAATAGTGGTAGGGTGCGCCTCGCACAGAACCAAACAGTGCTTATATATAAAAAACAAAATTGCATTGCCATTGTATTTATTTTAATGGAAATACCAAAGACACATAGCTATATCTCTTTTAGGAAAGCAATAACCATGGTTTTAGGAACAAGCCTTAATAGACTGCAAAGGGACTTGGGGTGTTCTTTCACTGATACCCCGAAGAGATGTTCAGATTTATCAAGAACATTTAATTTATTATAAAACAATAGCACTACTATAAAGATTCCCATCAGGGACAGGGAGTGGCTAAAGGCAGTGGGATGGAGAAAACAGCATGTGCTGTTCCATCCTGCTCCCTTCTCCAAACATACTTCTGCTGTGTTTAAGACAACTGGCAGCTCCTTGAAAGCCACCCTCCTTTTCTCCCTGCTCTAGGAAGGGCTCCTAATAGAGCTAAACATGGGAGTAATTCACATATTATTACTCCTGGGGGAATTCTGCACCAAAAAATTAAATTCTGTGCACAATATTTTCAAATTTTGCAAAATTCTGCATATTTTATTTGTCAAAATAACACACTATAATCACACCAGTTTCAATTATTTTGGGGTATTTATTTCAAAATACCTGTCAGCAAGTATGTCTGTAACAATACAGACAACAAAAAAGATTCAGGGAATGTTTTTTGACAAATAGACTCCTTACTAGACATATTAATACAGAATTCCAAGTAAAATTCATTTAAACTACAATACACAACCATATTTCCCACACACCTCAGAAGCAGTGCAAAAGCTTGGGCGGGGGGGTCTGCGGAAACAGAGGCGCTGAGGGAGAGGGAACTAATTGCTGGGAAGGAGCCCAGGTGTGAACTTGGAGGGTTGTTGGGTATGGGTGGGAAAAGTATGGAACATGTTTTTTGGGGGGTGAGGAGGGATTGTTAGGAAGCTTTCCCCATGCAGACCCTGGCTGACCCCTAGCCTCTCCCATTCAGTCAGGTACATCTGCCCGTTCACATGTGTCCCTCCACCCCCACTCAGACACCCACTCCCCCATCCGGCCCTGCACTCCCTCCCCCTGTCCCCATGTGTCTCTGTGCCCCCACTCAGTCACTCCCTGTCCCTATGTGGCCCTGCACCCCCTCCTCCATCACCATATGGCCCTGCACCTCCCTCCCCACCCCTGTGGCCCTGCACCTCCATTCCCAATCAGCCCCTTCCCCAGTCTGTCCTCCCCCACTAGCCCTTATGAGCCCCAGCAACCCTACACTGTTTGTCTCCCCATAGCTTCTGTCTCCAGCAGGGCCGGCTCTAACTTTTTTGCCACCCCAGGCAAAAAAGAAGAGCGCCACCCTCCCCCCCATGAGCGCCGCGGCACTGTACCCCCCGCAAGCGCCGCGCAGCCGAACCTCCCCAGCGCCGCCAAAGTCCCCGCCCCCCCCAAGCACCACACCGCCCAAAGCCCTGCCCCCCAGAGCGCCACGCCACCCGAAGCCCCGCCCCCTCCAAGCGCCGTGCCGCCCGAAGCCCTGCCCCCCCGAGCACTGCGCCGCAGAAACAAAAAAAACACCCTTCCAGCGCTACCCCAACGAACCAATAAATAAATAAATAACCCGAGCGCCGCCCTGCCCCAAGGTGCCGCCCCAAGCACGTGCTTGGTCGGCTGGTGCCTGGAGCTGGCCCTGGTCTCCGGACAGGCACTGTGAAGAAGGCAGGCTCTTTCTCTGCCCTAGCTGCAGGGAGCTGCTGCTCTGTTCTATCACCACAGCTCCCTCTGGTGAGCAAAAGGCAGAACTGCAGCAACTTTCTGGCAGAAGCTTTTTTCTGCACAAAAAATTAAAAATATACGCACATGCAGTGGCACAGAAATTCCCCGAGGAGTAGACATATACATGACTGCAGACTCAGGAAGCAGCCTGTCAGCCCATTCTTCTCTTCTCTCTGATCCTGCAGTTTAGCCAGGAATGGCTCAGAGTAGTATGTAGCCTTTTGTTGAACTGAAGGAATGCAGAGAGAAGAGAATGCTATCACCAGGAGAAAGGGAGCAAAAAACCCAAGTAAATAAGAATGAGAGAGAGAGAGAACGAACTTCAAGAATGATTAAAGGATTAGAAAACGTTTTATAGTGACAGACGCTAGGAAATCAACCTATGGAGCTTAACAAAGAGAAGGTTAAGGGGTGATCTGATTCCAATCTATACATACCTATGGGGGAACAAATATTTAATAATGAGCTCTTCAAACAAGCAGAGAAAGCTATAACATGATCCAGTGGCCAGAAGTTGAAGCTAGACAAATTCAGACTGGAAATAAGGCATACATTTTAAACAATAAGAGTACAGTAGAACCTCAGAGTTACATACACCTCAGGAATGGAGGTTGTCCATAACTCTGAAATGTTCCATAACTCTGAAGAAGAGGTTATGGATTTCAGCCATATCTGGGCTTGGGGCTGCAGCCGTCGCAGGGGGGGGGGGGGCTTCTGACTCTTGGGGTGCCAGGGCTCTGGGCAGGGGGCTCAGGGCTGCTGCCCTAGAGGAGCACTGGGGCTCAACTCTTTAGACCTGGGGAGAGTGCTTGGCTTGGGGCTTCAGCTCCGCTCCTGGTTTCAGCCTTGCACTGGGCACCAGGGCACACGGCTTCAGCCCCACAGCTCCATTCCTGGCTTTAGTCCTACGGGGAACGCCGAGGTTCCCCATGGCTCCACTCCCAGCTTCAGTGAGCGGAGGGCAGGGCTCAGGACTTTAACTACCGGGAGAGTGCTGGGACTGAAACCAGAGCTCCCCTCTTAGCTAAAGCCCTGAGCCATGGCACCCCCCATTGGGCTGAAGCCAGGAGTGCAGCTGTGGGGCTGAAACCCTGAGCCTCAGCACTTCCCCCCCCCCTCAGTCTAAAGCCCTGAGCCCCAGTGCTCCCGAGGGTCAGAAGCCCCTCTCTTCCCTCCCCCCCCAGAGCCCTGACCCCCGCCTCCCTCCACAGCTGCAGCCTCAACCCCCCTTGGCTGAAGCCATGAGCCTCAGAGCTAAAGCCCCAAGGCAGTACAGTATTTGCTTTTTTTTCCTTTTGTCTGTGCTGCTGGCTGATTGAGGACTTCCGGTTCCAGAGGGTGTCCGGTTGTCCAGTAAATCCTTCAGTCTGGTGTTTGTATCTTTGAGGTTCTACTGTAATTAACCATTGGAACAATTTACCATGGGCCATGGTGGATTTGCCATACCTAGCAATTTTAAAATCAAGCCTGGATGTTTTTCTACAAGATCTGCTCTAGGAATTATTTTGGGGAACTTCTATGGCCGGTGTTATACAGCAGGTCAGACTAGATAATCGCAATGGTCCCTCCTGGCCCTGGAATTTATGAACTGTGCTGGGCATGGCACAAGCAGACTGGAGTGGAGGGGGAGAGCCCAGCTGTCAACCAACCCTAAGTGGGCTCCACAAATAAAGGTCTCCAAGGGGAAGAGCATATAGCATCCTTGGATTTTATAATAGTGTTGTAAATCCTACAGTTTTGGATCTTAATGTTATATTGGAAGGTATTAATAGTTGCCCTCAAGCATGTCTTTGGGTACATCTACACTACAGGGGGGAGTCGATTTAAAATACGCAAATTCAGCTACGTGAATAGTGTAGCTGAATTCGACGTATCGCAGCCGACTTACCCCGCTGTGAGGACGGCGGCAAAATCGACTTCTGCGGCTTTCTGTCGGCGGCGCTTACTCCCACCTCCGCTGGTGGAGTAAGAGCGCCGATTTGGGGATCGATTGTCGCGTCCCAACAGGATGCGATAAATCGATCCCTGAGAGGTCGATTTCTACCCGCCGATTCAGGCGGGTAGTGTAGACCTAGCCTTTGAGATGTAGATCAATCACAAACCTGGAAAAAAATCGACGGGCATATTAACCATCTTTCATTCAGGCTAAATGGAAGGAGCAATTAAATATCTCTTTGTGCAGCGATAGCTGAAACAACTGAAGCCACCGCCCCAGGCACTGGTCAGCATGCCAAAGCCTGAGCAGAAGTGAAGTCATATGGACTGAGAGGTTTACCTTGGAACTGATTGCAAATGCAGGGGCTACAGCACTGATTGGTTATAACTGTGTGTGTCTGTGTGTGAGAGGAAAAAAGCCACAGAGAATAAGAAAAGTCAAGAATGTATACATGGGAGGAAGCTGAGAGAACTTATTTTGGACACAGTACTCACTGGAAAGGCAATTTTGGATTTCTGAATAAGGAAACAGACTACTGTTGTTTGTTCCTGGTGTGTTGAGTGAAACAGGGCTTTGTGAGCATTCTTTGTAAATAAACAGGCTTCCACCAGAGAAATACGTGACTCGTTCACCAGTTTCTCCTTCTAACCTAAATAACCCAATAAGGCCCCAAATATTGGCCAACTGCTCAGGCCAAAAAGGAGCAACAGCAACAAAGAAACAGATTTTTTTTAAATTTACATATAAGCAGCTATAAATCCTTAACAATACTTTGCATTTTGGCCTGGGAGTCACTTTATAATTAATTATCACAATACTCCTAAGAGTTAGGTCAGCACTATTATTTCCTTTTTACATAACATGCTATTAAGGCACAGACAGGCTGTAACTCACCCCAGGGTGAGAAAGCCAGTAGAGACAGAGCTGGGAGTGTTGTTTATTGAAATATTTCAAATATATATATTTATATACAGAGAGAGAGAGAGAGAGAGAGAGAGAGAATTTAAGCATAAGTAATATAAGATTGTTCAAATAAAGTATGAATATTTCAACTCAACTTTGTACTTAAGAGTTCATTTTTATTAAAGGAAAGAAATGGGATTATTAGGAATTGAATGACTGGCAAGCCTATTTCTCAGAAAAACTAATAGTTTAAAGCAGCTGTATATCAGGTGGTAATCATGGATTAGGCTGAAATACACAGAAGACAGGGTTGCATGAACACTCTGATATTTTATGTGGAATTAGACGTCTGGCATTATAGTAAATAGGAATACCTTCAGGAGCTTAAATACAGACTGGAAATCATTGAGAAACAACACCAAAACCAAACTCAAGATTTATCAGAGCTGCGTACTTTCAACACTACTTTATAGTTCAGATTGCTGGGGAATGAGAAAGTATGACATGTCCAAACTGTCTTCATTCCATACAATCTGCCTCAGAAAAATCCTCTGTATCTTTTGGCCCAGAACAATCTCAAACCAAGATCTATTGACACAGTGCAGCCAAGAGGATCTGAGCCCCATCATTGCCAGGAGGCATTGGAGAGGGATCGGTCATGTGCTTCAGATGGAAATTGATTCCATCACCAGAGTAGCAATAAGATGGACACCTGAAGGCAAGCGAAAACGAGGCCGCCCAAAAACATGGCAAAGAGCTGTGGAAGCTGAACTGAAAAACCTGGGGCACAGCTGGGGAGCCATTGAAAGTAGGGTGACCAGACAGCCAGTGTAAAAAATCAGGACGGGGGTGGGGGGTAATAGGAGCCTATAAAAGAAAAAGACCCAAAAATCAGGACTGTCCCTATAAAATCGGGACATCTGGTCACCCTAATTGAAAGACTTGCCAGAAACAGACAGGAGTGGAGGACCTTCATCAATGCCCTAAATGCCAGAGACGTAATAGGAACATGATGCCGACGATGATGATTGTAGTAAATTATTGACGAGTATAATAGTTGTTCCAACACAGGAAGGGAAGGAGCCAACTAACAGCTACAGGGGACCTTATATGAAGGTCATAAAACACTTGAAGGTTTTAATAAAATTAGTCCAAGAAAGACATAAAAATAATCTACAGTATTTTATAAAATAAAACTAATTACAAGCAGGATAAAACTATAAAGAGAGTGGGAAGAAAACCACCAGTTTTATCCATTTTAAACTCAAAGTTGGAACATTTTGCACTTCACCAATAGGGTGTAACATTCAGGAGTACTAGCTGCTATCATTGGCCAGATCTTTTTCTTAAATGTGGTTTAAGAAAAAAAGGTTTTCACAGCATGCATTGGACTCAATGCATCACAGCTAAGGCAAAAAAGAATAACAATTATTGAAAATCTTGGGCCAGATTCTCAGGTACACCTAAGCTATGTTCAATGCACTTGATGAGGCAGAGGACAATATGTGGCTTTCCTCAACCTCCTGTGCCCCATCCTGAGAATAGTGGGGGGCTAATTCAACCGCTGGGGCAAGATACAACAACCTCTGGACTTCTCTAACTTGTATCAATTACTGGAAGACCAACTTCTCCCATCCTCCCACTCCCTCTACATTTGCTTTTCACAGATATAAATGATAGTAGAAGGTGCAAGACAGTGAAGACTCGGGCCTGTCAACATTTAAATACACCTCCACCCCGATATAATGCTGTCCTCGGGAGCCAAAAAATCTTACCGCATTATAGGTGAAACTGCGTTATATCGAACTTGCTTTGATCCACCGGAGTGCGCAGCTCTGCCCCCCCGGAGCACTGCTTTACCGCGTTATATCCAAATTCGTGTTACATCGGGGTAGAGGTATATATATAAACAATTTCAAGAAACAGAAATAGTTAAATATGATAATCGCAGGAAAGTAAAAAAATGCTAAGCGGCAGTATATAAAATTCTGCTCTTACGTAAGTGATGTGTTGAAAATAATGATCTTGCAGTACTCATTTTGAAAACAGCACTTCTTTCAAAATAAATTAAAACAGAGCGTATAGCATTTTACTGGCCTACCATTTATGGTACAAGTTTCACACCAGCAGATATCACTACTGCATGAGGTATTTCATTATTCTTGTACCTCCCTCATTCATACTGCTGCCACTACTTGTTCTCCAAATATTCCCTTTGGTAGAAGAGAAGGCACACATGTCAACAGCAGTCTTCACCATACCTCCTTTACCTCCTTCAGCTTTTTCCACTCACATCTTCTACTATGTTCTGCTTATAGAATTTCAGAATACAGATTTTTGTTATTAGCAGGACAAGATCTTAGAAGGATTTAAAAATTTGTTTATATGGATAATGAGAACATTGACAGTTACATTAAATAAGATTTTCTTTTAAAACAAGAAGGGATATAAAACCTTATATGGCAGGGCATGGTGCTTCATCATCATCTAACACAAACACTAGACACCCTGGAATGAAATCCTGTACCCATTGGCCACTGACTTCACTGGGGCCAGGATTCACCACTAATTTCCCACAGAAGGAAGGAAGGATGGATGCAACAATGATGCGTCACTGCTGATGGAAGGATGAGTTTTGGAAACCCAGCTCCAAAAGTGTTCTGCCACTGACGGAGAAATTAGAGTGCAGAAGGTTGCCCGTGACCACTTCTTTGCTAATGAGGGAGGAAAGATGAAGACTTCTCTCAGGTAGAGCAATTTTGGAGCAGAAAAGAAGCTTGTTAATAATATAAATTATTCAATCCTTAAACCTCTCTTTCGAAGGCTGGTGATGATTTAATTTGCAGCCTATTTTTAACTTTTTTTAAAAAAACTGTGCCCAATGTTTCATTTTCTATAGCACAAACAGTACAACTGTAGTATTTTTTAACAAATCAAAGGCCCAAGTCACGTACAATTTTTCTAAAACAATTTTTAACATAATTATTTTTGAGACAATTATTAGGTGGGGAGAAATATTGAGTGCAATGAACTCCTTAGTGTACCTTTGCCATCTGTAATAGATTAAATGAAATCTATTCATGTTTACATAGATTCCTCTGCAGGCTGAACTAATAGAGCAACAGCTCAGTTACTTCCGCAGATAGAAGTCTGTTTCTTTTTGGAGTCGAAAGTTGTCGATTCTGTTCCCTGATGCCACAACTATATACTACTAACTAATGATTACATTGTCTGTACAGTTAAGAAATATAGGTCATTGCTTCCTCTCACTTAAACTAGTCTCAGTACAATATGTCTCAGTGATCAGAATGAAACCTATTGTTGGGAACAGATTATCCTGCATCTGCCTACTGCAGGGTTCTTACAACTTTCTCTGAAGCATCTGGTGTTGGCCACTGACAGAAACAGGATACTAGACTTGATGACCTTGGTTTTGATCCAGTATGGCAATTCCTATATTCCTATGTACAGTACCTCAAAGTTGAGTGGCTAAATGCCTACTTTGCTGACCTCTCAGTATGACTTTGTACAATTCAAGTATGTTCATCACATTTTTCAGCTGATTGTACTTTAATAGCAGAAAAGAATCATGACTTCTAATTTCTGTAAAATATGTATTTATTTACATTGCGACACAGAACACAGGCAATATAAAATCAAATTAAAGCTATCTTAGGACAATGGGAATTGTCATATTGGCTCAGAACAGTGGTGTCCATCTAGTTTAGTATCCTGTCCAACAAGAGCAGGTACTATTTCAGAGGAAGGTACAAGAAACCACATGTGAGTAGTTTCCTTCACTAATCTCTGTGAGTAGTTTCCACAGAAATATTAACAAATAATCCATTTCTGCTTCACATATGTATAGCTTTGAAACTATTTTACCATCAAAACATAGTTGAATAAAAAAATGTGAAATAACCAACATGTACAAGCATATGCTAGACCAAATTGGTGGTAATTAAATTTCTTGTCTATCCTACCAATAAACTCCAGGTAAACTTTTTATTATAGATTTTATATATTTATTTTACCTCTATATATCTCTACATTTTATATAGAGATGATATCTCTAAACAAAGGGACACAATCAAAATAGGTTGTCACTGTTTGCATTTTTTGAGAACCAGCAAAACAAAAAGCTTCTTTTACACCCAAATTATTTGCCTCAGAAATGATTCAGCAAACAAGAATCTGCTGTGAATTCACTGATAGAACACTGCTCTTATTGAGTTCCCCAAGGTTATATACAATAGTGCCACCATTAGGAACAAGTCCTGTGATCAGTGACATTGGCTGCAATTTCTATGCCAAATAGGGTGACCAGATAGAAAGTGTGAAAAATTGGGACAGGGGGTGGGCGGTAATAGGGACCTACATAAGAAAAAGCCACGAATATCAGGACTGTCCCTATAAAATTGGGACATCTGGTCATCCTAATGCCAAATGATTTTGTTATGTTGCTCTCTCATATGATTTGGTGTCTGTAAGAAAACTAATGATTATTCAGCTACTTGCATACTATATTACATCAATTATCACTAGGGCAGAAATAAGTATGCAGTGCAAATTCTGGCATATTGCTTTAAATATAATGACTTCAATGGGGTCAGGATTTCACCAACTGATTTACTACATCTGTACAAAAAATAATCTAAAAAAGCCTCATAGAAATTAAGGTTACTGACTCTACTATTTTATTTGGAACATTATACACTAGCAGAGTTCTAATTAGACTTTTAATTACATAATTCATCAAAGTAAAGTGAAAAAAAAAATTTAAGATTTCATTCCCAGAACAGTAGGTGGTTAAATCTCTGTCTTGTTTCTAAATGTGGCAGTAATTCTCTTACTGAAAAGTTAGTTTTGGGGAGTTTGACAATCTTAGGCTTCTCCACTGTTTAAGATGATCAAAGTTTTAATTAACCTGGTTCTGAGATGCTGTGCAAAAATAACTACAACAGGCTGAGCTGATAGATAGCTTAGATAGAATTTCAAGGCAAATGGAGAACAATTTTGTCTACAGAGGCACCACGCTAATTAACATTCACTATCTGTGATGCATTGAATACTGCCCATTAAGAAATCATATTTAATGTAGTATCAGGGCCCTGAGAATTGTATAGTTACATGGGAAAATATACACTAAAACCTCTTGTGCTTTGAAATCTAAACTTTCATTTTAAAACCATTGTGTGAAATCCTGGCTCTACTGGAGTCAATGGCAAAATTCCCATTGACTTCATAGGACCATGCTTCTAGCTATGTTTCTAGGCCTTGCAGTCATGAAGCTAGCCTTGAAAATGTGAACTGAGTTTATATAGTCTCTGTCAGGGTTGGTCTAATCGCAAACTTTCATGGAAACTACTAACTCAGTGGTAAGTCACTGATTTGGTGCAAATCTGAGAATAAAAGTGTCATTTCAATTTAGCTTAAGCAGGTAAAAAATGTACCGTAGTTAAAAAAGATAGCTGTTGGCTATGGAAAGCAAACTGACTACTGCATTAAATTGGAGTACTTAGGCCAGGGTGGAGAGGTCATGTATGATAAGATCAAACCTTATTGTGAACCTGTTAACATAGAAGGATGCCACTTTCATTCTTGGTTTGGTAATGGCAAGGTCACACCTAGCCATGTCAGGCAGCCAGAAGGATACAAATGACAAACATTCATCTTAATGCAGGAGGCAGAAACTCATTCACACTGAGCTAAAACTCTTCTATGTTAAAGTTTGGAGGATCAGACCAGCACCTTGACTCCTTGAGAGAAACATAGACCTCTAGAAATGTGAACACCATATTTTCTGATATTGTTTTTGTAACTCAAAGGGTTTAGACCTACCTGGGGAAACTAGGGAGCCTTAGACCTTCATATATTTTTTGTAATATTTATCTTTGATTTCCTGTTGATCTTTCAATTTTGTAACTTTGGGATATTCGACTGTTCTTGGGATAATTTACTACAGTTTGGTCCTGGAGACAAGGAGAAAACTTCTGATCTCTGGTGAGAGGTGGAAAAGTGTTCCTGACTTGTGGAGATTTAGTCCAGTGTGATACCCCAACAGGGATTACCAAAAGGCTGACTCAGACTGGTAAATTACCGGGGGAAAGCAAAGGACCACAGTGATAAAAATAGGGAAGCAAAGGTAACATTAGCATAACTGTTAGAATTATTATATTCTGGTGGGGGAAGAGCAAAATAAAAATAAGGGACCAAATTTTGGCTGTCCACTTTAATTTGTGCTCACTTTCTGGATGGCCCATGAGTGCTTGTACCCACCAATAATCGAAACAGGATTCATAGGGAGGATTCATAGAGACTGCAAGCAGAGTGGCAGAAAAGGGTACACGTTATCATAGAATCATAGGACTGGAAAGGACCTCGAGAGGTTATCTAGTTCAGTCCCCTGCACTCGTGTTTGTCTAACCTGCTCTTAAAAATCTCCAATGATGGAGATTCCACAACCTCCCTAAGCAATTTATTCCAGTGCTTAACCATCCTGACAGTTAGGAAGTTTTTCCTAATGTCCAACCTAAACCTCCCTTGCTGCAATATAAGCCCATTGCTTCTTGTCCTATCCTCAGAGGTTAAGAACAACAATTTTTCTCCCTCCTCCTTGTAACAACCTGTTATGTTTTGAAAACTGTTATCATATCCCCTTTCAGTCTTCTCTTTTCCAGACTAAACAAACCCAATTTTTTCAATCTTCCCTCATAGGTCATATTTTCTAGATCTTTAATCATTTTGGTGGCTCTTCTCTGGGCTTTCTCCAAGTTGTCCACATCTTTCCTGAAATGTGGTACCCAGAACTGGACACAATACTCCAGTTGAAGCCTAATCAGCGTGGAGTAGAGAGGAAGAATTACTTCTTATGTCTTGCTTACTACATTCCTCTTATACATCCCAGAATGATGTTCGCTTTTTTTTGCAACAGTGTTACACTGTTGACTCATATTTAGCTTGTGATCTACTGTGATCCCAGATCCCTTTCCGCCGTACTCCTTTTTGGTAGTCATTTCCCATTGAACCCCATTTCTTCCACCAACAGTAGGAAATTGGTGGTGACTATCTCACCTGATCCCTGCTCAGAACTCCAGAAGAAAGTGAAAACACATCAAGTTTCTAGCCAATATCCAGAGCAAGAAAATTTCTTCCAGACCCCAACTGGCAACCAAAGGAACACAGGATTCAACCCAATTTTTGATTTGCCTTCTTACATCAGTCTCTCCCACACAAAAGAGATGAATTGCCAATTTTTAAAAACGTGACACACACAATAGCCAAAGAAAAACAACCTTCTTGTCCCCATCTTGGATCAGAAATTGTATAATTGGTCCATACACTCACCAGCAACATCTCGTCTCTCCCTTTATCAGTAAATATGCTTTACCACTTCTGACATGATGCAGCCTTCTACACTAGCCACCCCACAAAAAATGTTTGGTTTTAATCATTCCTACTATGTTCCACCCATACTTTTTTCCCCCCATGTTTTTGATTTTTTGTCCTAAAGCCTGATAATAATATTCACCTGGGGCCATTTCAATTCCTCATTAGTATCCAGTTCCAACCCCCCTTGCTGACCTTCACAGTTAGTTCAGTCAACAATTCTGCTGACACAACTTTATTTTAAATAAAAATTATAATACACTGATTTACATCCAAAAACATCATAAAATAATTTTATCCAACACATGTCAACTTTCTCAAACTCAAAAAACCAAAATCGTAAAGGGATCCTTAAAACTTTGCAATAGCTAAATGATCACTGAAGTAAGCAAAAGAAGTCTGATTTTTTTCCAGCGTGGAAAAGCATTCATTTGGTTTTTTTTCTTTAACCAGAAGCCAAGCTTTGAGCCTAGACTAGGAGAACCTGAAAAGGAATCTTATATTCCACTTGGCTCACATTCATATACACCCAATCTTTCCTAGTTTGGTCTTTTCTCACTGACCTCTGCCAGCAGCACGCTGACACCCGAACACTGTGTAATGACCCTCAAGTAATAATTGTATTTGATGTACGAAAAAACAATCCAACCAACCCACACTCCAGGGTGTAAAGTGAAAGTACCAGGTAGCTAGGGCCCCTTAAGGAGTTGGGAGGAGAGAGATCATAGAGTGAAGAGCCAAGTAACATGCTAGGAGAAAGAAGCACATTGTTCCCACGGTCCCACCCCCAACCTTGTGCATCACACACCCCTGCGCGGCCAGGACAGGCAGCACCGCATGAGGACTGGCAGCTGAGCAGCGGTACTGACTTCTCATTCATGCCCTGGGGCTCCTAAAACTGTTGACTTCAACGTGACCAGAACCCGGCCATGGGTCTCACTTCTGGGGGCAGGGGAAAGAGACACCACAGATACCCACATACACGCGCGGAAGCCAACACCCCGCAACTTTTCGGCTCCCGTAGTTCCCAATTTCCAGCCATCCTCGGAATCAATAAAACACCCAGGGGCTGCAGCAGCTTTGGGTAGGAAGGGCGGGAGCTAAACAATGTATTTTCTGCACCCCCGTCGCTTGCTTCCTCCCTCCCCCAGGAAGTCCAAGGAGGAGGGGGACAAACTCGGGAGGGACACGTGGGATTTCCTTCTCCGGCCAGCGTTACCTGGTATCGGCGGAAGCCGGCCCGCTGATGGGCAGTGACATACTGGGGCTGCCACATGGTGCCGTGTCCGCACGCCCGGACGCGGTGCCGCGGCAGTCGCTTGGGGCAGAGATTGAGGCGGCGAGGCAGCCGGAGCGCTTGGAGAAGCGGGAGGGAGGAGAGCTGCTGGCAGTCGGGGAGCGTGTGTCAGTCTCTGACCAGTCCCGCGCTTGCCCGCAGCTCCTCTGCTAGGCGGCAGCAAGCACAGGCACTAAAGAGGCACAGACTGGAGGCTCCGGCTGAGTGAGAAGGGGCGACGGGGCCACTAGTCCCTGGTTACAATCAAAGGGTTCATTTAGACAGCGCTGCGGAGTACTGCTACCGGATCTCGTGATGCGCTCTGCACAGACGTGACTGCTCTAGAACACTGGGGACTGGGGTGTGTGATTACACTGAGTTTGTTGCCACCGGAGCCGTGGCCAACATTCCCTGGCTGGAGGCACTGTTATTGGTGGGACAACAGAAGAAAAGGGAACACACAAAAGTTAAGCTGGAAGCAGCTCAGCCACATGGACAGAGCAGTACAAAGGGTTTAATAAAGTTTCAACTAGTTCAACTTAACCCACATTCGGCTTCACCCTTTGTGAACAAAACATTTAGCATGTAGAGAACACAGGGACTCCACAGCCATTGCACAGACTGCAAATGTAGGTGGAGCAGGGTATGTAACTTGGCTGTGGGGACAGTTTGAGGGGTCACCCTTACCAATGGATCAGACCTATTCCTCTACAAGAAGCATTGTGGGGTTAAGACATGCTTTGCAGGGATGCAAGCCTCTCATGATCAGATGTACTGGGTTGACAATAACATATGTGCACATGGAGTCTGTTCATATGTACCCCTCCCATGGGATCAATGGGGAGGAGATTGGTACTGGAATTTGAGGTATTTGGGGCATGCATGGATGTCCGTAGGGTACCACTGTGTCCATTCTGGAAAGAGGGAGATGTGACAGGCTTGCAATTGCTATGTATTAATGTATGAGTACTGATCTGTAATAAAGGTAAGACTACTGTAAGTGACCCAGTCAGTGAGATAAAGTTACTGTATTACTATGGAGGTTTAGAATTTCTTGTATGATTGTTTTGATCTTACTTAAAAGGGAGCCATGGGAAGAACAAACAGGAAAGCAACAAGAGCTCTAGCTAAGGCTATCCCAACACACACTTGAAAGACAATGGGTCAAGCTGTTAGCTTCAAGAATCCCGTCTCTGGTCTCTCATAAGTTGCAAGCTTTATGTTGCCAAAGCTGGGAGGCTAGAGATCAAAAGAACACTAAAGCGTTAAAAAGCTTCTCTCAGGGGGAGAATAAAAGGATCACTTGTAAGCAGCTGCCTAGGGAGACAGGCTGACTCAGAGAGACTTTGACTTTAAATAATGACAGGTTTCAGAGTAGCAGCCATGTTAGTCTGTATCCGCAAAAAGAACAGGAGTACTTGTGGCACCTTAGAGACTAACAAATTTATTAGAGCATAAGCTTTCGTGGGCTACAGCCCACTTCTTCGGATGCATATATGTAAGCAGAGTCAGGATGAGCTCTACCCTGACATCTGGTGGGGAATCATGGCGAGTGTGGAAAAGAATTCCAGGGGCTGATCTTGTTTGCATAGGCACACCCACTCGCCTGGCATGAAACAACAGCAACTCAAAGTGGTTACTTTGGCTGGTGTGGGATCCCCAGTTTTCTCTGTTATTGGGACAGGAAGAATAAAGTTTTGTTACC